>NW_021820308.1:0-49989 GCF_901001135.1 Rhinatrema bivittatum | reverse complement strand
AAAACATTTATGTAGCTTAGATACCACAACAATCCATCCACCAGGAAGTATTTCTGACATACAGAAGTAACATGTTGGAATCCTGACTGAAAGGATCTTTATACAAATGCAAAATTAAGGAACTGTTATAAGAATAAAATCACAAAATATTTAGATAGACATGGTTTAATGGGTCACAGTCAGCATGGATTTACCCAAGGGAAGTCTTGCCTCAAAAAATTTCCTACATTTTTTTGAAGGTGTGAATAAACATGTGGACAAAGGTGAACCGGTAGATGTAGTGCATTTGGATTTTCAGAAGGTGTTTGACAAAGTCATGCATGAGAGGCTTTTAAGAAAACTAAAAAGTCATAGAATAGGAGGCAATGTCCTTTTGTGGATACAAGATGGTTAAAAGACAGGAAACAGAGAGTAGGATTAAATGGTCTATTTTCACAGTGGAAAAAGGTAACCAGTGGAGTGCCTCAGGGATCTGTACTTGGACTGGTGCTTTTCAATATATTTTATAATTGATCTGAAAGGAATACGACGAGTGAGGTGGTCAAATTCGCAGATGATACAAAATTATTCAGAGTAGTTAAATCACAAGTGAATTGTGATAAATTACAGAAGGACCTTGCGAGACTGGAAGATTAGTCATCCAAATGGCAGATGAAATTTAATGTGGATAAGTGCAAGGTGATGTATATAGGGAAAAATAACCCATGCTGTAGTTACATGATATAAGGTTCCATATTAGAAGCTACTACCCAGGAAGAGATCTAGGTGTCATAGTGGATAATACATTGAAATAAGTCGGCTCAGTGTGCTGCAGCAATCAAAAAAGCAAACAGAATGATAGGAATTATTAGGAAGGGGATGGTGAATAAAACGGAAAATGTCATTATGCTTCTGTATCACTCCATGGTGAGACAACTCCTTGAGTACTGTGTACACTTCTGGTCGCCATATTTCAAAAAATTTAGAGAAGGGTGACCAAAATGATAAAGGGGATGGAACAGCTCCCCTATGAGGAAAGGCTAAAGAGATTAGGGCTGTTCAGCTTGAAGAAGAGACGGCTGAGGGGGGGATAAGATAGAGGTCTTTAAATTTTGAGAGGTCTAGAATGGGTAAATCTGAATCAGTTATTTACTCTTTCGGATAATAGAAGGTCTAGAGGGCACTCCATGAAGTTAGCAAGTAGCACATTTAAAACTAATCGGAAAAAATTATTTTTCACTCAACGCACAATTAAATATGGATTTTGTTGCCAGATGATGTGATTAGTGCAGTTAGTGTAACTGGGATTAAAAAAGGTTTGGATAAGTCCATTAACTAATATTAATCAAGTTGACTTAGAGAATATCCACTGTGATTACTGGGATCTACTTAGTGTTTGGGTAATTGCAAGGTTCTTGTAGCCTGGATTAGCCACGTTAGAAATGGGATGCTGGGCTTGATGGACCCTTGGTCTGACCCACTATGGCAATTTCTTATGTTCTATTAAGCATCCCACAAATCTTAGATGACATAAATGAGAGACCTCTCTTATACCTGCTACTGTTGTAATATTTTTCAACTCAGTTTTCACACCTGTTTGAGTTTTATTACAAATGTTGCAAGCAATGTGTCTTAAAATAAAGCTGCTACTGTACAGTTTTCATTATACCTATATGAAATACTGGAAGGAATCTAGAATTGGCAATGATTAGCATAACAGACCTAGTGAACATACACCATTGATGAATATCATAATGCATCTCTGATATGCCAAAGGATACTTGCCAATTGACATGTGCCTAACAGTACATATAAATACATTTAAAAAAATCATGGTAAACATGAATTATTTTCTGAAGTGCAAAATACAACAGTCAAATTCAAATTGAAGAAGTTCAAGTATCCTTTATTCAAGGTTGCAAATGTACCACACTGCATTATTGCAAAAGTTCACTGGTACAAAACACTTTGCAGCTGGTAAAAAGGCAATAATGTTGATATTTAAAGTCCTCACTATAAATTCTATAAATTACTGTTACAGTACTTTGCAAATTCAGAACTCCAAATTGCATCATTTTATCTATCTAAAATTGCCCCAATACTAGAAGTTCCTGAAGAAGGTAAGGCAGCTGTTTGAAGAGGAGGTAGCTGGAATCAAGGGATTTCCATTTCTCTCTCAATGCCCACGTATTTAAGAGCATCGGCCTGGCTATATCTGAAAAAAAAAAAGTAAGATGGAATTAATATTACATGTATCAAAAGTTTTCCTTTCTGTAACAGACCATCTTGGTTTCTAGCTTTACAAAAGAAAGTTCTAGTAGTCAATCAAATTGGTCCTGTATAAAAACAAAATCTTTGTAGGATCCTTTACCTTTTACTGGAGCAACATTTTTTTTAATTGGTTCTCAGTATAAGGTATCACAAACTTACAAAGATTTCAGCTTTATAAAAAAAAAAAAAAAAAAGATTTCTTTAATTTATTTCTGCTCAAGGGAGACCTGCCTTTTACCACAACAGTTTCAACAATCTATGCAATTTGATTAATGTAATTTTCCTCCCCCTAAAAAAGGGGACCCAAAGAACAATAAAATACATCAATATAGCATAATAAAATAAATATAAATAAAAATTATTAGAAATCCCATGTTCCAACTATTTTTCCAGATTATATCCAATTCAACTGACATGATGCCATTTTATTCAGCATAGACTACATCCACAAGATGCATTCTTTCAGTAAACCCACATAACTAGTAATGTTTACCTTTTATTCAGAACACTTCCATTCTGCTGCAATTAGACCACTATATTCCCAAAACCCACAAGGTGAACAGAAAAGTCCAACATATCAATCAAATTCACCTTACAACAAAATGAAGTTGCGACTATATTTCATTCA
The DNA here is from genome assembly GCF_901001135.1 of Rhinatrema bivittatum. Taxonomy (NCBI): domain Eukaryota; kingdom Metazoa; phylum Chordata; class Amphibia; order Gymnophiona; family Rhinatrematidae; genus Rhinatrema; species Rhinatrema bivittatum. The sequence continues at coordinate 47,111 of NW_021820308.1, read as the reverse complement.
ATGGCAATATGACCATGATATAAAGATGCCTGGTGCACTCATTCAAAGAGGTTAAATAAGATATTAAAAAGATCGCATCTATAATATAATCATTGGTCATCTGTGTTTCAAACTTATTTTGAAGATATTCTTATGCAGTTAGAAGATTTAGCAAAAATACTTTACTTGAAAAAACCATGGTGTCTCAATCTTCACTTAACTTGCCACCCAACACTGCCAGCACTTTCCCAGTGTTTCGTATGTAGATTGTATTCAAGACTATCACTTGTGTGAAAGTAAGCCTGAAAATTTTCCTGACTGGTAATATGCACTGCTGAGAGCAGCTGTAAGTTCCTCTCCGCTCATGGGAACAGGAGTGACATTTCCATCTAAACTCCCGAACTCCGGGTTCCATGTTGAGTAGCATATGCCACTGCTGTGGCATTGTCCAAGAGGGCCTGAATGTCCCTCCGCTGGATCCGTGGGAGGAAGTGAAGAAGAGCTAACTGAATGGTCCTGGTCTCCAGTCTGTTGATGGACCAAGAAGCTTCTGTTGGCGACCACCTGCCCTGAATGACCTGCTCCTGACAATGAGCCCCCCCCCCCACACACACACACACAAATTGGAGAGGTTCGTGTCCATTGTCACCAAGATCTACAACAGCATAGCTAAGCTGACCCCCTTCAGCAGATGTGAAGGATCCATTCACCAGGCCAATGACTCTCGTATCCGCTGACTCGGAATAAGCTGCCCTCAGTAGTCCTGAGACTCCAGAGACCATTGACCACAGCGACACCTGGAGGGATGTATATGCACCCTGACTCATGGAATCAAGTCCAGAGTCATCTCCATCAAGCCAAGCATCTACAAATAGTCCAACACCAAGGGAACCAGTAGTTCCAGGAACTCTGAACTTGCTGGCGTAGCTTGTGAATCCAGTTGTCCATGAGGAACATGTGTCCTACCCGAGTATTGAACTGTATCCCCAGAGACCGTGTGGGCTGGAGGGAACTCTTGGCAAACTGATCACCCAGACCAAGCTTTCAAAGAACTGCACCACTTGATGAGTTACCCATGCCGCTTCCTTTTGTGACACTACAGGGATTAACCAGTCGAGATATGGGTTGCACTGTAATTCCCTCGCGCTGAAGAGCTGCCCGCTATCACGACCATTACCTTGATGAACACTCATGGTGCGGTTGTGAGACGAAAGGATAGCACTCTGAACTGAAAGTGTTGCTGCAGCATGCAAATAACAAGGTACCTCTGGTCCTTTTCCTGGATCAGAATGTCAATGTAGGCCTCTGTTACGTCCAGCGAGCACAGAAACTCAGCCAGATGAACGGCAGCAAGGCCAGACCGCGGCATTTCCATGCGGTAACAGGAAACCTGCAGACAGCGATTCACACCCATCCTTCTTGGGCACAATGAAAATTGAATAATGGTCCTGACCCTGCTCAGAATGGGGAACCAGAATCACTGCCTGCAGGAACTGAAGTTTTAGTAAAGTTTCATGGAAGGCCTGTTTGGCCAGAGCGGAACAGGGCAAAACCAAAAGACATCATGAATGGAACAATAAAGGTCCAACACGTACTCAGAACAGACACCCACTGGTAGGATGTTATCTGGGTTCATTCTCTGTACAATTCCCACAGACTTCCTCCTATGGGAACCAAAATGGGAATGGACCCTTGGGCACTCAAGAAGTGGCTCTGCTGGCCCCTGCAACCAAACTAACATCAGTTCTCTGCCTTCTGGCTCCACGAAAGGACTGACCCCAGCCGATCGGCCCAGAATACACCGTGGGGGTGGTGACAAAAAACTGCCTACCCAGATAGTACCTTCAAGAGGATCAAAACTGCCCTCTATCTCTGCTCTCCCTATAAAAAGAGTAGCCCTTGTCCTCTGGCAAGTGCTGGGACTTGGGTCACCAACTGGTCCAGATCCTCCCTGAATAGCAGCTTCCCTTAAAGGGCAACTTCCCTAGTCAGGTCTTAGGCCATGAGTCAGCCGCCCAATTCCAAAGCCACAGCAGCCAACACACTGCAACCGAAAGGGCCACTGACCGAGAAGAGCTATATAAAGCAAATGTTGCTTACCTATAACAGGTGTTCTCACAGGATAGCAGGATGTTAGTCCTCACATATGGGTGACATCACAGGATGGAGCCTAATCACAGAAAATGTCTGTCAAAGTTTCCAGAACTTTGACTGGCCCCCTACTGGGCATGCCCTGCATGGCACTAACCCTGCAGCCAGCAGGGGTCCCCCTTCAGTCTTATTTGAAAGCTACAGGCAGTGCCGAAAAATAAAACAAAACATTACGAACCCAACACCGTGGGGCGGCGGGCGGGTTTCGTGAGGACTAACATCCTGCTGTCCTGTGAGAACACCTGTTACAGGTAAGCAACATTTGCTTTCTTACAGGACAAGCAGGATGGTAGTCCTCACATATGGGTGAGTACCAAGCTGAGGATGTCCGAATCTGCACCAAATGTACCCAAAGGCGTGCAACAGGCACAACTGGGGTGGAATTTGGGAGAGGGCATCCTGAACCCCACCGGGCAGACGGAAGGGTGTTGGTACGTCATGTTGCAAACAGGTTACGAAGGACAGACTGGCCGAAGATGGAATCCTGTCTTCCGGCTTTGTCCAAGCAATAGTGGGCTGCAAAGGTGTGGAGAGAACTCCAGGTAGCAGCCCTGCAAATGTCAGGAAGCGGCACTGATCACAGGTGTGCTACTGAAGTCGCCATGGCCCTCACAGAGTGTGCTTTAACACGGTCTTGAAATGGAATGCCCGCTTGCTGATAGCAAAAGGATATGCAGTCCGCCAACCAGGAGGAGGAGAGTCTGCTTACCCACAGGCTTTCCCAAACTTGTTAGGGTGGAAAGAGACGAACAATTGAGTGCTTTCCCTGTGGGCCGCTGTACGGTCTAGGTAAAAAGCTAGAGCCCGTTTAGAGTCAAGCGTATGCAGAGCCTGTTTTCCTGGGTTGGCATGGGGCTTGGGAAAAAAAGATAGGTAGTATGATGGATTGGTTTAGATGAAAATCCGAGACTACCTTAGGTAAGAATTTAGGGTGAGTGCGGAAGTACTGCCCGGTCCTGCAGAAGTTTAGTGTAAGACAGATAGGTAACTAGGGCTTGCAATTCACTAACTCTGCATGCTGAAGTGATTGCCAAAAGGAAAATCACTTTCCATGTGAGATATCTAAGGTCAAAAGAGTGAAGAGGCTCAAATGGTGGTTTCATGAGCCGACCCAGAACTAGATTAAGGTCCCAAGAAGGGGCCGGAGGATGTAATGGAGGCTTGATATAGAGCAAGCCTTTTAAAAAGCATGATACAAGGGGTTGTACTGATATAGGAACATCCCCGATACCCTTATGGAAGGCGGCTACCGCACTGACATGCATTCTGATGGAAGAGGTCTTTAGACCTGATTCTGACAAATGCCAAAGATAGTCCAGAAACTTCGGGAGTGGACAGGAGAAGGGGTCAAGGGACTGAGAAGAGCACCATGACGTGAACCTTTTCCATTTGTAAGAGTAAGATTTTCTCGTGGAAGGGCTTCCGCGAAGCAATCAAGACACAGGAAAATGGATCTGAAAGGTTAAGAGGTTGAAGTATTAACCTTTCAACATCCATGCCGTCAGGGACAAGGATTGAAGATTGGGATGGCGTAGGCTCCCGTCGTTTTGAGTGATCAGGAGCGGGTCCTTTCCCAAGGGAATGTGCCTGCTGATAGAGAGATCCTCAAGTATTGGAAACCACACTTAGCGAGGCCAGTGAGGTGCTATCAGGATCATGGTTCCCTTGTCCTGACACAACTTCACAAGAGTCTTCGAGAGAAGAGGAAGTGGAGGGAATGCATAAAGCAGACAGGTTGCCCATGAGAGGGAGAATGCGTCTCTGGGCTGAGAGTGTTTGCTGCGAATGAGGGAGCAGTAGTTGTCCACTTTGTGGTTCTGAGGGGACGCAAAGAGGTCTATCTGAGGATATCCCCATTGTTGAAAGATGGAGTTTGCTACAGAGGGGTTGAGAGACCACTCGTGCGGTTGAAAGATGCGACTCAGCTGGTCTGCCAGCACACTGTCCTCTCCCGTCAAGTAGGTGGCCCTGAGGTACATCAAATGGGAGAGGGCCTCCGCCCAAATCTGTGCACCTTCCTGACACAGAAGGAAGGAGCCTGTGCCTCCCTGTTTGTTGATGTACCACATGGCCACCTGGTTGTCCGTCTGAATTAGGATGACCTGATTGGACAGGCGATCCTGAAAAGACATGAGAGCATATCTTATTGCTCGAAGTTCCAGGAAATTTATCTGGTGTTTGGTTTCCTCTGGAGACCAAGAGCCTTGTGTTTGCAGATCGGCTACATGGGCTCCCCACCCAAGGTTGGAAGCGTTGATGGTGAGAATGATTTGAGGATGCGGAACCTGGAAGGGCAATCCCTGGAGGAGATTGTTCTGATTTTTCCACCAGGCGAGGGACAGACGGAGTGAGCCGGGTGATGTGGACAATGGTCGACAGAGGCTGAATAGCTTGAGTCCATTGAGACCTGAGAGTCCAGTGCATGAGCCTCATGGCCAAGCAGGCCATTGGTGTGACATGGACTGAGGACGCCATATGTCCCAGGAGGACGAGAAATTGGCGTGCAGTCGCAGCATGCTGAGAATGCAGTTGGTGAGCAAGAGACACGATGGTTAGTGCTCGTTGTCGAGGCAGGAAAGCCTTTGCCTGTAAGGTGTCCAAGTCTGCCCCAATGAACGAAAAGGTTTGAGATGGGACTAAGTAGGATTTGTCATAATTGATGAGAAACCCTAACGAAATTAGAGTGTGTAAGGTTAGATTGAGGGACGACAGAGCAGCTTGCTGAGTGGGAGCCCTGATTAACCAGTCGTCCAGATACGGGTAGACGTGAACACCTTGTGTCCTGAGGAATGCTGCGACAACTACAAGGCATTTTGTAAAGACTCGTGGAGCAGACGCTAGGCCGAATGGAAGCACTCAGTATTGATAGTGCTTGAGGCCTACTAGGAATCTCAGGTATTTGCGATGAGCTGGACTTATCGCAATGTGGGTGTATGCATGCTGGAGGTCCAGAGAGCAGAGCCAGTCTCTTCTTTGTAGAAGAGGTAGAAGCGTGCCCAAGGTGACCATCTTGAACTTTTCTCGCTGGAGGTACTTGTTGAGGGCCCGTAGATCTAGAATAGGACGGACGCCTCCCGATTTTTTGGGGATTAGGAAGTACCGGGAATAGAACCCTAGGCCTTGCTGAGAGTATGGAACGGGTTCTAATGCTCTTGACTGGAGAAGGAGGGAGACCTCTTGATCCAGAAGAACGGATTGGTTGGACATTCTCCATGTCTGCAGAGGTGGGGAGTCCGGTGGCAAGGCGAGAAAGTTCAGATGGTAAGCCTGAGCAATGATTGCCAATACCCATTGGTTGGTTGTGACTGAATGCCACGTGTTGTGAAAGTGGCACAGTCGACCTCCCACTGGTATGTGCGACAGAGGAATCTGGCTGCTGCTGTCCAAGTGGAAGTCAAAAACTGGAAGCAGGTCCCAGCTGGGGAGCTGTTTGTGGTTTTTGTTTTCGGGTTTGGCGAGACTGAGGTTTCTGATAAGGTTTCGTAGCACGGGATCTGGCTGGTGGGGGGCAGGACTTTCATGGACGATAGAACGACTTCTTGGGAGTCCTTTCTAAAGGGCTGCTTTGAAGAAAAGTCAGAAGGCATCGAAGAGAGCTGTTTTAGGGTCTCATGATGGTCTTTTAGTTCAGCCACCGTCCGTTGGATCTGTTCGCCGAACAGATTATCTCCTACACGGGGCAGGTTGGACAACCCATCTTGCACTTCTGGGCGAAGGTCAGAAGACTTGAGCCAGGCCCACCGTCTCGCTGAAATAGCAACTGCAGACACTCTGTTAGAGGTGTCGAAATGTCATAAGATGTTCTGATCTCATGCTTGCCTGCCTCAAAACCTTTGCTTACAAGGGTTTGTAGTTGGTCTTGGAATTGCTGAGGCAGGGAGTTTGAGAAGTCCTGTATCTGCTTAAATATGGCCCTGTTATATTGAGTCATATAAAGCTGATAGGCAGCAATTCGGGAGATGAGCATGGCCCCTTGGAATACTCGGCGTCCAATGTTGTCCAGGAATTTTTGTTCCTTACCAGGAGGGGTAGATGAGTGAGGTTTTGACCTCTTTGCTCTCTTTTGTGCACACTCTACCACGACGGAGTGGTGATCAAGCTGTGACATTTGAAAACCTGGGGCTGACTGTATTAAATAAATCGTCGGTTCAGTGTGCTGCGGCAGTCAAAAAAGCAAACAGAATGTTGGGAATTATTAGAAAGGGAATGGTGAATAAAACGGAAAATGTCATAATGCCTCTGTATTGCTCCATGGTGAGACTGAACCTTGAATACTGTGTACAATTCTGGTCACCGCATCTCAAAAAAGATATACCGTATTTCCACGCATATAACCCGCGGGTAATGTGCGTTTTTACCTACCCCGCATGCCCCCCGCGGGGTATAAACGTGGGCGGGTTATCCAGAAAAAATTTTACAACCAATAAAGTTTCCCGACTCTGAATAGGCTGCAGCTGAGAGGAGTCCGTCCTATCCCTGCGCCCGGCCGCTTCCTGATTGGTCGCGTGTTAAATCTAGGCCGCAGGCGGGTGGGCGCTTGTTCCAGGCGGCGGCGGGGGCGGGTGGACGCGCGTTAGTTCGAGACGGCCGGCGGGTGGTCGCGTGTTAAATCTAGGCCGGGTCGCACAGGCGCGCATTCATTCACTGCCGGTGGGGGCAGCCCCCACCGGCAGTGAATGAATGCGCGCCGAAAGCAGCTTGTTCCAGGCGGCGGTGGCGGGTGGACGCGCGTTAGTTCGAGGCGGGTGGTCGCGTGTTAAATCTAGGCCGGGTCGCTCAAGGCAATCTAGGCCGGGTCGCTCAAGGCAGTCACATGCCGTGACGTCACGGCATGTGACTGCCTTGAGCATCGAATCGCAGGGGTCGCATTCATTCACTGCCGGTGGGGGCTGGGGCAGCCCCCACCGGCAGTGAATGAATTCATTCATCCAGGCGGAGGAGCCGGCTGCTTTCAGCTGCCGCTGCCGGCTGCTTTCGGCGCTCAAGGCAGTAGCGGCGAAAGCAGCCGGCTCCTCCGCCTGGATGAATGAATGCGACCCCTGCGATTCGATGCTCAAGGCAGTCACATGCCGTGACGTCACGGCATGTGACTGCCTTGAGCGACCCGGCCTAGATTGCCTTGAGCGACCCGGCCTAGATTTAACACGCGACCACCCGCCTCGAACTAACGCGCGTCCACCCGCCACCGCCGCCTGGAACAAGCTGCTTTCGGCGCGCATTCATTCACTGCCGGTGGGGGCTGCCCCCACCGGCAGTGAATGAATGCGCGCCTGTGCGACCCGGCCTAGATTTAACACGCGACCACCCGCCGGCCGTCTCGAACTAACGCGCGTCCACCCGCCCCCGCCTGGAACAAGCGCCCACCCGCCCGCGGCCTAGATTTAACACGCGACCACCCGGCTCCCGCCGCCCGCCTGGACCCACGCGGCCCTCCGACAGGTATTTAAAAATTTATTTTTTTTTTGAATTGCGGGTTATATGAGGAGGCGGGGTATATTAAAACTTTTTTTCATAAATCTTGAAAACCTGCGGGTTATGTGTGTGGGCGGGTTATATACGTGGGCGGGTTATTGTCGTGGAAATACGGTAATTGCGATGGAGAAGGTACAGAGAAGGGCTACCAAAATGATAAAGGGAATAGAACAGCTCCCCTATGAGGAAAGACTAAAGAGGTTAGGACTTTTCAGCTTGGAGAAGAGATGGATAGAGGTGCTTAAAATAATGAGAGGTCTAGAACGGGTAGATGTGAATCAGTTATTTACTCTTTCGGATAATAGAAAGACTAGGGGGCACTCCATGAAGTTAGCATGTGGCACATTTAAAATTAATCGGAGAAAAGTTCTTTTTTACTCAACGTATAATTAAACTCTGGAATTTGTTGCCAGAGGATGTGGTTAGTGCAGTTAGTATAGCTGTGTTTAAAAAAGGATTGGATACGTTCTTGGAGGAGAAGTCCATTATCTGCTATTAATTAAGTTGACTTAGAAAACAGCCACTGCAATGGTAACATGGAATAGACTTAGTTTTTGGGTACTTGCCAGGTTCTTATGGCCTGGATTGACCACTGTTGGAAACAGGATGCTGGGCTTGATGGACCCTTGGTCTGACCCAGTATGGCATGCTCTTATGTCAGCTTTTCTGTGTACTGGAGCAATTGTTCCTGGATTTTCCCAGTTCTTCTTGAGAAGATCAAGAAGAATCTGATGAATGGGAATAGAGGTTATTACCTTGGGGGCATCCAGGAATTGGAGCAACTCCATCATCTGGTGCCTATCATCCTGTTCTGTCTGCAATTGAAAAGGAACCAATTCAGCCATTTCCTTCACAAAATTTATAAATGAGAGGTCCTCTGGAGGAGAATGCTTTCTACTCTCAGTGGGTGAAGGTGGTGAAGGTAAGTCATTGGTGTCTGATGAGGTATCATCACTCCAGGTATCATAAGGGTCAACACCCTTTCCTCTAGGAAGTAGAGAGGGACAGGGTGGTTGGATACCTGAAGGTCCAGGTCTGGGCTCCGAAGGAATTATCAGAGGCACCGATGACGGCATCGAAGGCATTGGTACAGGCATCGAGGGCATCGATGGATGTATCGGCACCGATGGTTGGATCGGTGGCGAGGGACGTATAGGCATCGATGGCTGAGGATGGAGGAGTGCGGAACGGTGTTTCTCCTCCCGATGATGCTGTCAATGGGGAGGGCATCGGAGCCATCAGAGAGCCGGGATCCATCGATGGAAAAGCAGCCATGAGGGCTTCCATCCTGGATAGCAGCGGTGCCAGCGCTGCCGGAATCGGGTCGATGATCGGTTCCACAGTCGGTGCCGGAGGAACCTGAAGACGTTGCATCGCCTTATCGATGGCCTCCTGGACCATCCGGTCCAGTTCTTCTCAGAGACATGGAGCAAGCAGCCCCAGCTCTGGAACAGAAGGAGGCAGAGGCATAGCCGGAGGGACCACCGTTACAGGCAGAGTCGCGGCTCCCGATCCCCTATCGGGTGAGGGTTGTCTCGGAGACCCAGTCGCAGGAATGGTCGGTGCCTTTCCTGGACGGGGTTTTTTCGACAGTGGCTCGGACGATGGCGAGGTCGATGATTTCGCTTCCTTGACAGATAGAGTCATACGGTGTCGATGGCGATGTTTTTCCCTGCGATCCCCTCGATCCTGAGGGGGAGTAGAGGGTGTCGATGGCCAAGTAGTCATCGATGCCGGTCGGTCACCGGTCGGTGGTCGATGCTGGCGCGAAGTTGACTGTGCCAGTTCCGACAACGTTGATGTGATGGATGGAGTCGGGGTTTGAGCACGGAAGAGAACGTGCTGCCGAACTACTAACTTAAAAAAAAAGAAACGCTAACCCTCGGGGGGGGGGGGGGGGGGGGGAACGGACCGGAAAAAGGAAAACAGCGTCGGACCGCCACCGCAAATCCTAAAACAAATCATTTACCTTTTTTTTTTGAAACGACGCTGTCCCCCGGCGAGTGCTGAAGCAGTCTGGTTGGGATGAGTAAACTGGGCTCCCACCTGCAGGGTCCTCGACCCTAAGCCACAGCTGCCTAACAACCAGGGGGGATGGTCCCCTCGGGACCTGGCAACCCTCTGGAAGGCTCAGACCCGATCCGACCTGTCAACCTGTTCTATATAACTTTTTTTGAAGGGGGTTAATAAACATGTGGATAAAGGTGAACCGGTAGATGTAGTATATTTGGATTTTCAGAAGGCGTTTGATAAAGTCCCTCATGAAAGGCTTCTAAGAAAACTAAAAAGTCATGAGATAGGAGGCGATGTCCTTTCGTGGATTACAAACTGGTTAAAAGACAGGAAACAGAGAGTAGGATTAAATGGTTAATTTTCTCATCAGTGCTGGACTTTGTACTGGTAAGCGGAAGCCGGAAAAACTGTACCGGGCCTGCTGACAGGCTTATGTTCTTCTGATGCCGACAGCTGTTCAAGAAGGGCTGCAGGTAGGTGGCTATGAGCCTGAATGGTGCAACCCAGGGTCTCAGTAGGGGGACCGCGTGTGTGGTGGTGTGAATGGTGTGAGGTGTGCATGAGGCAAAGTGAGGTGCAAATGTTAGTAGTATGAGGGAACTGGTACGGGGAGAAAAAACAGAAAAACCAGATGGGCTAGAGACATGAGGGAGGTCTCTGTTGTTGTTAGTTTGTTTAAACAACTTGTGTTGTATTGGATGTTCAGTATATTGGTTGTACCTGCCGAGTGCGGGATTCATTGCCTGTTCATGTTTCCTCCCAATAAAAATTATTTTGAAAAAAATAAAGGAAAAGGGTAAACAGTGGAGTGCATCAGGGATCTGTACTTGGACCGGTGCTTTTCAATATATTTATAAATGATCTGGAAATGAATACGATGAGTGAGGTTATCAAATTTGCAGATGATACAAAATTATTCAGAGTAGTTAAATCACAAGTGGATTGTGATACATTGCAGGAGGACCTTGCGAGACTGGAAGATTGGGCATCCAAATGGAAGACAAAATTTAATGGGAAATAAACATTCCTGTAGTTACAGATGTTAGGTTCCATATTCGGAGTTACCACGCAGGAAAAATATCTAGGCATCATAGTGGGTAATATATTGAAATCATCGGCTCAGTGTGCTGTGCAGTCAAAAAAGCACACAGAATATTAGGAATTATTAGGAAGGGAATGGTGAATAAACAGAACATGTCATAATGCATCTGTATCGCTCCATGGTGAGACCGCACCTTGAATACTGTGTACAATTCTGGTCGCCGCATCCTAAAAAAGGTATAGTTGCACTAGAGAAGGTACAGAGAAGGGTGATCAAAATGAAAAAGGGGATGGAACAGCTCCCCTATGAGGAAAGGCTGAAGAGGTTAGGGCTGTTCAGCTTGGAGTAGAGACAGCTGAGGGGGGATATGATAGAGGTTTTTAAAATCATGAGAGATCTTAAACAAGTAGATGTGAATCAGTTATTTACACTTTCGTTTAATAGAAGGCCTAGGGGGCATACCATGAAGTTAGCAAGTAGCACATTAAGAAAAAGTTCTTTTTCACTCAACCTAAGCTCTGGAATTTGTTGCCAGAGGATGTGGTTAGTGCAGTTAGTGTAGCTGGGTTTAATAAAGGTTTGGATAAGTCTATTAACTGCTATTAATCAAGCTGACTTAGGGAATAGCCTCTCTAATCCTGGCATCAGTAGCATGGGATCTACTTAGTGTTTGGATACTGTTGGAAACAGGAAACAGGAATGCTGGGTTTGGTCACTGTTGGAAACAGGATGCTGGGCTTGATGGACCCTTGGTCTGACCCAGTATGGCAATTTCTTATGTTCTTAGTGACGACATGAACCCATGGGACAGTGATTCCTAAAGGTACAAACCAGTTACTACTACTAATTATCATTCCCATAGTGCTACTCGATGTACATAGCACTCTACCAAAACATATAAGAGACAGTCCCTACTCAGTAGAGCTTACAATATAATCAAGACAAACATACAGGGCAAGAGAGACATTAGGCATTTCATTTCATCTTTTAAGGAAATAGTTTCCTGTTTGTACCCCAGATAAGTCCAGACGAGAGGGTTTATGCATCCCTACCAGCAGGGCCTGTGGAAGCATTAGGCGAACTAGGCCTGGGCCTAGGGCGCCGAGTATTAGGGGCGCCGCGAGCAGTGGCATCCCGAGGGAAGCCAATACCCCCGGGCGCAGGGAGGTTCATGCCGGCCGCCGGTGGACCTCATCCCACTGGCGGCTGAGCAGCGACACAGAGCAGGCAGATCGGCAGGGCCGTGGTGGAGCTCACGTTACCATGGCCCGAAGAGAAAAGTCGCGTTTAAACGTACAGGTGCTCCTCCTCCTTCCTGCCTGCATGGCCCCGGAAGAAAACGTTGCTGAAGCCGCACGGTCAGGAAGGAGGAGGAGCATCAGCGCATGCAGAAGAGGTGCAGCGCTTACAGGCTGCCGTGAATCCCAAGTCGCAGTGGTCTGAGAAGAGGAAGAGGCCCGGTAGCAGGGCAGTCGCAGATCCCACATTGTGGCGGGCAGCCCGAGAAGATCAGGGCTGCTGCAGAGCCCATCCTGCGGCGACCCGTGAAGAGGAGGCCCAGAGGTGAGAGAGAGGCTGAGGGTCTGTCGAGTGTGTATGTGTACGTGTATGAGATGAGTTGAGAGACTGTGTGTGGGAGTGAGGACCTGAATGTTTGCAGAGACAGCATGTGAGGAGCCTGTGTGTGTGTGACAGAGACAGCATGTGACAGTGAGAGCCTGTGCTTGAGCAAGACAGCATGTGGGAGTGAGAGAGGGCCTGTGTGTGTGAGACTCAGACAGCATGTGCCAGTGAGAGGACTGTGTGTATGAATGATTGTATGAGAGAGAGCATGTGACAGTGAGAGCCTGTGTGTGTGTATGTGAGAGAGAAAGCATGTGAGAATGAGAACCTGACTGTGTGTTTGAGGAAAGAAGATGGAGAGAAAAGAAATAGAAAAAAAGACAATATAAAGGAATTGGCAAAAAAATAAGAAAGGGAATGTGGAAAAAAAAAGCCTAAAAGCCTGTGACCAACCCATTAAAAAACTAAGATCAGACAGCAAGGTAAAAAAATATTACCTTTTAGTGATTGGCACATGTAATCTTTGGGAATGTGCAAGAGTAGCACTTTCTCTATGCGGATCTCACAACGTACGAGATTAGCTTGGAGGAAGTGGAAGCCCACAGGACCTGCACAGAGGAGGCAGTAGAATGGGCTTCAGTGCCAGGAGCAGCAATCGGTGCCTCCCCAATAGCCATGCAGCAGCAGTGACAGTGGCAGCAGAGGAATGAGAGAGGTTCCGAGGTTACTGGCAAAAGAAAGAGAGGGGGGTTTGCCTTTAGTGTGTGCATGTGTATGAATGGGATTCTGCCTGGGGGGTGTATGTGTGTGAATGCATGAGTGCCTGCCCTGGGGGTCTGTGTGTGTGTGTGAGAATGACTGGGAGCTTGCCTGGGCGTGTGTGTTTGTGTGTATGTGAGGGAGCCAGTGAGTGTGAGAGCATGAGTGTTTATGAGAAAATCCAGGGGAGTAAGAGTTTGTGTGGAGGGGGAGAGAGAGTGTCTTAGAGCCTGAGAGTGTGTCAGTGTCTGTGAGAGCGAGAGGTTATGGTGGGTATAAGAGCATGAATGTGTATGTATGTGACAGTGTATGTGTGAGAGGAGAATGGACATGTGAGTATGTGTGAGAGAGAGAGGATAACCTCCTAATCCTGGACAATATCAGGGTGACTGGAAATCAAGAGCTCCCATGTATGGACAGCAGGGGCTTTTTTAAATCCTTATTAGTTTTAATTATTGGGTGTTATCTGATATATTTTGAAATATTTTATTGGTGTTTGGGAAATTGTAAAAAATGTATATGATTTTAATTAATAGAAATTCTATTTATCAGTAGTTTTAAAATATTCTTTTATTATGGTTTTACTATTATAACTGATGCTTTATGTTTCTTGATTTTATTTGTTTTATGAGGAATAGTGGTTCTGTTTTTCCATTGTTAATACACTGAGTCTGGCTTCTTGGAATTTCCATTTCAGTTTTTGTCCAATTTGTGCTCCTTTATTTTGTATTCTGTATTTGATGAGAGTCTGTCTCTGCTCTGTGTCTGTGACCATGAGAGATTCTGCTAGCATGTAGTGTCTGTATAGGGATCCATAGCAATCAGGTTTGTTTTTGTTTCCTCAGTAGGAGGTGTATTGGTATTCTAGGACCATTTGTAATATTTAAGAACATAAGAACATAAGAAAATGCCATACTGGGTCAGACCAAGGGTCCATCAAGCCCAGCATCCTGTTCCAACAGTGGCCAATCCAGGCCATAAGAACCTGGCAAGTACCCAAAAACTAAGTCTTGCTTTTTCACAGGTAGGGTTATTGTTTGAGTCCTTGGTGTTATTACTGTTATGTTACAATGGGATTGCAGTATAGATTTTGAGTGTCTTTTTTGCGGGGTTTTGTGTTAGTTCACAATATGCCTGGCAGTGGAAGGTTGTTTGTGCTGCTGTTACTGTGAGGTGACACCAGAATTTGAAAATATCTTTTAGTATGATGAGCTGCAAGGGAAACATCCAAGCTCCATTGTTTGGGGGAATTTCAGTGGATGCACAGAGTTAGAGAACTGGAGGTGCAGGATTTATATTGACATTCTGTCCCTTCCTATATATTCCAGACTTCACTCTCATAGCCATATAGAATTAGTTGAATGAGGCTATCAAATAATTTTATAGTAGTTTACTAGAAGGGTGAAACTGGCCAGCTTTTTAAAATTACGCAGAAGACCCTTAGGACTTTTTTATTAACACTTTTTTTTTGTAATCAATTTTAAAGCAGGATCCATGCTATAGAGGTGGGTGAGATGAAGGAATGTTATTTTGGCCCCCCCCCCCAAAAAAAGAAAATTCTTCTGTCTAGAGATGCCACTGATTTTCTGTGACCTTAAGCATTAGTACAAGAAGGATTAAGGGGGGATGCTGGAGAGGCACACAAATGCATTAGCCCTCGGGTGCCGGAGACCCTTGGTAAGCCACTAGGTGCGAACCATATGGGGCCGCAAGCAGTTGCAAAGAAGAGTGGAGATTTGGTGGGCCGCGAGCAGTGCCAAACCTGCTCACGACCCAGAAAACCACACAGTCAGCGGGCGTGATCGAGAATGAGGTAGGAGTTGGGGCTGAGACCGGGGGGTGGGGGGGGGGGGGCAAGGGAGAAGGCTCGCTTAGGGTGCCTAATCCCCTTGCATCGGCCCTGCAAAAAGCATCTAGGATTCTGTTCCTTTCCTGGAGGTATGGAGGAATGAGGTTTGGAATGTCGTGCCTTTTTCTGGGCTGATTCCACAACCACAGAATGATGATCCAGTTGTGATCTTTGAAACCCAGGAGCTGACTGCACAAGATAGGTGACATCTGTCTTACGGTTGACAGGTGGACTGAATCTGGATGCTCCCAATTCCTCTTCAGCAGGTCAATGAGGATTTCATGAATGGAATTGACATGATTTCCTTAGCAGCATCAAGAAACTGGAGTACTTCCAGCATCTTGTGCCTTGAATCTTCTTCTGTCTAAAGCTGAAATGGAATTGTTTCAGACATTCTTTAATGAAATTAATAAAGGACAGATCCTCTGGAGGAGAACGCCTTCTCTCTTCAGGAGGAGAGGGCTCTGAAGGCAGATCCTCGGTATCCTGGGAAGAATCATCAGTCCAAGAATCATAAGGTTGATCACCAGCTCCCTGAGGATCTTCAGAAGGGAGAAATGGTGTTAATCCCGAAGGGCAGGTCTAGACATCGATGGCACCAGAGGTGGCACACCAACGGCATCGATGGAGGCACCGACGGAACCGGCGACATCGACAGATGAGTCGGTGGCAAGATCCAGACGGAGGTATGGGTATCGGTGTTTCTTCGTCTTTTGATGGACATCGGTATCGGCATTGAAGGAAGAGGACATAACCGGGGTTCTGGGTTCCAGCGGTGGAAGGGCACCGAGCAATGAATCCAGTCTACCCAACTAGCGGTGGGAAGCGCCATGGGGATCGGATCAGTGACCGGTTCGGGCACTGGTATCGATGGAGGCTGGAAGTCCTGCAGTGCTTTACCGATGGCCTCTGGATGATCCGCTCCAATTCCTCACGGAAGCCTGGGGCATGGAACCCCTGGCACTGGAGTAGGAAGCAGCACTGGCGTGGCCGGAGGGGCCGCCGGTTGAAAGTAGAATCGCGGGCTCCCTGCACCGATGAAGCTGGGGGAACGCCTCGGTGACCCAGTCGCAGAGGAGGATGGGGCCTTCTCCAGACGGGATTTTCTTTCTCAGTGGCTCTGTCGACACTGATGCCAAGGGCTTGCCTGATTCAGCGGACTGAGCCTTTCTATGTAGGTATAGACACTTTTCACGATGTTCTCCTCGGTCCTTCTCCAGAGGCGAGGAGGAAGGAAGAAGTCAACACCTTAGGAGTAGTCAAGCCGGACGAGCAGCACCAGTGTCTTGTTGCTGGCGAGAGGTCGATGGCACCGGCTCAGACGAAGTCGAGCAGCGGTCGGATGGAGTCGGGAGTTTGGAATGAAAAAGAAACTCTATCTTCTCCTAAACAGGCTTTACGACCCTTCGGCATCTTTTGGGCACATTTGGTGCAAGTTAGGGTATCATAGTCGGTCCCCAAGCACAATACACAAACTCTATGCGGGTCTGTGATGGACATTGTCCGAGGTCAATTGGGACACCGACGAAAACCTGATGCCATGGCCTAGACAAAAATTTAGCCACGGTGTGGTCGATGGCCAGTAGGCCCAAAGGGGCAACTTGACGGGAACCGACCGCAACAAGGGTAAAAACTTACCTTTTGACCGCAGAGTACAGATATCAATAGGGGGACACCTATGGGGTAGAATCTTTTTGAACATTTTTAAAGAAGTTCAGTGAGGGAAAATTCCTGTCAGGAATCTCAAGAGAGCTCCTTAACCCGCGTGGCTACTGCTAGGCGGAAAAAAAAGAGACCTGAATGGGGACCCCTGCTGGATGCAGGGTCAGTGCATTGCTAGGCATACCCAGTAGGTGCCAGTCAAAGTTCTAGAAACTTTGACAAAAGTGTTCCGTGATTGGGCTGCATCCTGATGATGTCACCCATATGTGAGGACTACCATTTCCTGCTTGTCCTGTGAGAAATATGTTAATTTCCTTAAAGAATTACAGTGTATTTGTAAAAGGTGTCACCAACAGGGACTTGACTTTAGAAGTAAAATTCTGAAGAGCTAGTAAGGAACACAATGAGAAAACAATACCATACAATATATCTTTAAAGGTAATATGGTAGCTGTGCATGTATATCCAATGTGCAAAATACCATAGACAAAGAACATTTTATGTTACCTGCCAATGAACATGTATAAAAACCCTTTGACTCTCATATTCTAAACATCTGTAAACAGCCTGCCCTAAACAGGCAACACTAGTTCAGCAATTCAAAATGCTCTTCCCTTGTGTGTCATGATACTTATTTGAAGGGACCAGAACTATTTTTTACAACTTTGGATAATGCTGCTTCCTAAATGGTCCTCCTGAACCTAAGACATCACAACCTTCAACTATTAACAGAGAACACCTATACAATTTCATATTTATGAATTCTTAAAGGTGAATTTTCAAAATGTTACATAGTAAGTTACATACTTACATATGTTACATATGTAAGTATGCCTCCCACTCGTGTACTCCGTATTTTATAAATGTCAAAAATATGCATTTATTTTCACTTTTGCACGCAGATATATGCATGTAAAAAAGGGGCGGTCTAGGGGCAAGGCCAACACTTATGCAAGCAGGTTGCTATTTTAAAATACAGTTACGTGAAAATATTCTCCAACTTCTTCACATTATTTATATACCTGCTGATTATTTGGCACAAGTGATATTAAATGTGTTTGTTATGTAAACCTACTGGGTGGGAGGTCTGGGTACTCTGGGAGTTCAGGCTGAAGAACCAGGAAGGCTTGATAACCTGGTGGACTTACTGTTAAACTCGTTATATTCCCTTGATGTGTGCATATTTTAAAATTTGCAGACTTATGCATTTAAATCAGGACTTGCGTGAGCAAGTCCTACTTTACTTTCATGCGTAAATATAGATTGCATATATTTTAAAATAGGTGGGTAAAGTACACACATTCAATGTTATTGACATACATGGTTTCAATGCATTGCATGTCTTTGCACGTTGGCCTATATATGTACATATGTTGTGGGGGTAAAAATATGTATTTTATAATATGCATGTTTGTGACAACACATTTCAAAATAGTATGGTAAACTGCACATGGCCATATACATGTGTATATGCCATACGTGCAGTGGTTTGAAAATTATCCTCTTGCAGTGGCCTACACTGCAGAACAATATATCCTTCAGTGTTTGCCTAGTTTCATTAAATATATGAAACACTGGATTTTCCATCTTGGTGGATTCCAGCTCAGTTTACTGGCTGTGTGTAAGTCTTTTTTGCTGCAAACCTCCTTCAAATCTGGATACCTGCTCAGAGTAAATAAACTATTTGCAACACAAAGGCCCAATCTGTTCACTGCATTATGTAGAGGAGAATGTCCCTGCTGTATCTAATTCACTGTTGTCTACCTAATCTTGGAGGCACATCTAACTACTCTGGTTTTCAGACAGCCACAATAAATATGCACGAAACAGATTTATATACATTAGAGACCCAGTATATGCAACTGTCTCATACATCCTCATTACTGATATCTTGAAAACCAGACCAGTTAAGTGTGCCTCCAGGACATGACAATGGAACATGAGTTGAAAAGCACACACATTTATTGATTTAATTATTCTTAGTTTAGACAGGACCTGCAGTTGCCCCACAGAATAATTACAGAAAGCAAGTTTGCTTACCTGTAAACAGGCTTCTCCATAGACAGCAAGATGAAATTAGCCATAACATGTGGGGTGATATCACCTGACAGCACCAATACAGATTCAGCTCTCAGAGTTCAGCAAAGACTTTACTGAACATGTATAGGAATTCCCACATGTGTACACTGACCCTCTGAGTCCCTCGGTCTCTTTCAGAGCTCGGCAAGGTAGTCAACTCTCTAGGGAGGCAGGGATGGTATTAATTATGGCTAATACATCCTGTTGTCTATGGAGAACCCTGTTTTCATGGTAAGCAAACTTGCTTTCTCAGTGGACAAGCAGGCATTGAATTAACCATAATGTAGGAAGTCTCATTTTGAGATTGCAAGAGCAAACCACTTAAAAGAAACATGGTCCCCACCAGATAGAGAGAGAGTGGCTCTACTGGGTGAACAGCCTGAGCAGACTGCATGTTCCAAAGCTTACCATCTCCTGGAGCATGTTGTCCAGACTGTAGTGGGATGTTAAGGTATGAACACGATGACCAAGTAGCAGCTTTGCAAATATCTTCAATAAAGTGGCCCTGAGATGAGCCACTGAAGTTACTACTGGCTCTCATTTGATGAGCTTTGACAAAAGACTAATTTTGTAAGGCAACCTGAGCATTATAGCCTGTTATCCAATTGAAAAAAATGTGTTTGGCAACTATCCTTTCCAATCTATTGCGATCAAGGAGACAAATAGATGAGAAGCCAGATGGTGAGGTCGCGTTCTCTTTAGGTTACACAACAGTAACCTCTTACAATAGAATGAATAAAGATCCTGTTCTCCTTTGTGCACATGAGATCTTGAAAAGGAATACAGGTAACACAATAACTTGATTAATGTAGAAACACAGACACCAGTTTCTGAAGGAACTTAGGGAGAGTTTGTAGAACTACCCTATTAAGAAAAAACTAACTCATGGTGAATAGAAAAACAAAGCTATTAGTTAAGCCTTTGTGCTGAAGTGACGGCCCTCTAGAAACAACACTTTCTAGGTGAGAAACCTTCAAGTCCATTGACTTGATAGGTCCTAAAAGGAGGTTTCATGAGCTGAGCTAAGACTACATTGAAGTACCAAGGAGCTGGAGATTTCCTTGAATGGATGCTTGGAATGCACATAGTGCTTTCATGAATTTTGATACTAAGGGATGAAAGAGATCAGAACCTTTTTACCTGCTGCTGATGAACTGCAATGCACCAGATGAACATTGACGAAAGTAGTAATAAGGCCTTAAGATGAGAGGGGAAAACAGGGTAATTGAAACAAGTCCCTTAGGCCACAGGAAGAGGGATCCAGCTGGCTGGTCCTACACCAGAGTCGAGGACCTCTTCCATTTGAAACATAGGGATCTGCTAGCTGAAAGGTTTACTGGCAGAAATCAGAACCTCTTCTACCTCTCCGGGGAAAAAGAGAAACTTCCTCTGTCGCCATCACTGCTGGAGTGGAGTCAAAACCAGAGGAGGTCTGGACTGATTAGGTACATACAGGGAAATTTGGATAGTACTTTACTGGGAAATAGGCAGGTGCTTAGAGGTTTTAATCTTTATCTTGGTCCAAAATGATCTTCTGGACAGTACTGGCAATTAGAGGAAACTTAGTGGGTACTACCACATAGTAAATAAATGTTCCAGTCTATTAACAAAAGCATCAGGAACTAATTCAGTAGCTGCTTGGAAGGATGGAACAGAACTTCAATCTTTCTGTTTTCCTCTGAGACACAGAATTGTTCACTGGCCTTTGATAGCAACTGAACAATTTATCTGCAATTCCTGACACAGGGACCGCTCTCATAGTTTGTAACACTCTGCTTAGGTGATCTGCCATAGTGTTCTGGATTCCCAGAAGTTAGGTCACCTAGAGATTGGCATTGTGATGTTCTGCACATGACCAGATTCAGAAAGTTTTTGTTTTGGCAGGGGCCCATATCTACCACCTGCTTGTTTTATTAGAATATGGCAATTTTTATTGTTGGGTTTAGATAAACCTCCATTTGAGGACAACAATCCCTTTGGCCCTCACGCAACATGATGCTTGCCCCCCCAGCCCCCCCGCCATCCTCTGGTGGAGATGATGGTAGTCACTTGATGCGAGAGAATGCGTAACAAGCCACCCACATTGAGAATGTCTGGATTCATCTGCAACTGAAGGGATGCTTTCATCCCAGGGATCACTGAGATATGGTGGAAAAATAGTTAATAAAGTTGATTCCATTTGCTTTGGAGGGTCCATCGAAGGCCCTGTATTTGCAGACAAGTCAGAATGACCACATGCACCACAGCAACCATGTATCCAAGAAGGACCAGGATTGACCTTTACAGGTCCATCAGCAATATGGCTCTTTTGATGGGGAGAAACACTTTCTCTTGAAGTGAATCTTAAGTAGGAACCAGATTTTACTTGGCAAAGTTGACCAGAAAACTAGAGGACTGAAGGAACCATATGTTTCTTTTGAGGGGATTCTAGAATCATGAGGAACACCCTAGAAGATACCCGCCCCCCCAACCAAATGCTTCCAACATTTTTGTGTCCTTCCCAGGAGATATGTAGGAGTGATCGCACATGTGCTTAGTACATTTCAGTGTTAACTCCAGCATTACAGTAGTGGGGTAGTTGATTGACTTCAAAACCTGGAGAAGCTTAGACCTTACATTTTAGTTTCCAGACTACTGGCAGGCATGATGGCATTTGCTCTATCCTTATCTGGTTGCCCTTGAGGAGCTTTTGAACTAAGATAGCCATGGAATCCACCAGAGGTTGTAGAAACTCAAGAAGTTCGAAGATATCTGATATTGAGTAATTTTTCTTCCCGGTATTGACAGTTCTTGGATTAGCAGAGATCCTCTGGAGAAGTATGCCAAGGCAAGTCTAATCGGGGATCTGAGGGAACCCCTGTAGAATCTTCCTCCTCTCCTGATCACAGGGGAACACAAAGCTACTACCTTGAAGAGGATAACAGTGACTGAGGAGGAGACTTCCATTGATCCAAGGGGGAAATATTGGTAAGAACTCAGAATGAACAGAGTCCTTTCTTAGGGAGAGTCCCCTGGAGAAGAAGAATCTACCACCTTTATTGTCAATTCCAGAAGCACTTGAGGAGACTTTGGTTGGCTTCATTATGAGGGAATATTTCCCCTTCTCTGGTCTCCAGGACTTAAGGAGGAAAAGCAATTCTTCACTAGCTTTGACAACTGGGCCCCCATGGGCTGGGGGACCTTCTGTGCTGAAGTTGGAGGAGAGACATCTGATTGAAAAATCCAGATCAGTTGTTCATCATTAAGTGTTATCTGTACAGCTATGAAGGAATCCTGTTGCACTGCAGTGGCTGGCTCCGAGGAACTCTGTGCTAGAGAAACTGATACTGCCTGAACGGTGCCTTGGTCCATAGATGGTACCAGCTGCTGATGCTGCACCCTAGCCTCAGTGGTAGGACTCTTGAGCTTATGCACCAAAGTGCTCCGCTCTGACCGACAGCAGCTTGGCATGCCACGCTGAGTAGATCAACTGCGCTTCAGAGTTCAAATTCTATGCTAAGGGCATGGATAGTGCCATGGTTGCCCCCAAGACCTGGTAAAATAAGTGACTCTGTGCCTTGGGAATTTTCTAAGCCATGAAAAATAATAGAAACCATGCTGATGAAGTTATCTCCTGCCTTGGCATCAAGGAGGGGCCCACTCCTGAGAAGCCCTGTATCTATCACTTGTTTGGCCCTGAAAGTTTATGTCATTTGGACTCTCTTCTTTGTACCTCATCCCATGCTGCAGGCTTCCATGCCACACTCAACTCCTGACTTGAGGTGAATCCATGAACTGGTGCCACAGTGGGGGGGGGGGGGGGGGGGGGGGGGCGGTAGAGAGAGGAGTGTGGGGGGGAGGAGGGCCATCAGGACCTCGGAGGAACCTTCCCCCCCACCCCCGGTAGGCAGCGTGAACAGAGCCCCTCCCGCGAAAGCCTGACCGAGGAATCCCAGCAGGCTAAACACATCTGAGATCGTGGCGTGCTGCTGGGTGGGGGAGGGGCAGCACTAAGATAAGCTGAGCTGTTGATGCTGAAGGAGCGGAGGCACAGAATGAAATGTGCACGCTCTCAATTCACTCTCTCAAGCTGCAAAAGTAAGGAAGGCAGGAGCCTTCTGTTAATGTTATCAGGGACTCCTCTAGGTAAAAATCACCTTTTATTAAGTCTTCTTTTTTTTGCTTTTTACAAAGGTCCCTGTCAGCAGCTACAAAAACATGGATCCCAATGAAGGGAGAGAGTACAGAAGAGAAGGAGAGAGGGAGCTGAACAGGGGGAGTGACTGGCACCACCAATTTTCACCCCTGCAGCCGAGGATCACCGGGAAAAGGGAGCCTAGGCTATAAAATAAGGGGCCAAGCCCCCCTAGGCCCCCGCAAGAGTGAGGAGACAGGCACTGTCTCCTGTGAAGGATCCACAGAGTTCACACTTTTTTTTTTTTTAAAACAATAACTCAATACTTGCCTGATCCAACACGATAGACACACAGAAGGAAAAAAAAACCCAGAAGGGACAAGCAGAGGTTAACAGGGAACCACAGGGTGAGCTGTTCCACCTGCTGGAGACAGACAAATACTGAAGGGCTACAGGGTAGGCTCTGTCCTCATATAGGATACCCTTTCAGTTTTGCTCTGTCTCCACCTGCTGGAAAGGAGGCTCAATCCATGGTCTGGACTGATCCGGGTACGTACAGGGAACTGGATTTTCTATTTTGTCAGAACTTAAAAGTTCTGTTTGAGGGGCTGCTAGAGCAAAAAATAGAGGCAGTAATAAAGCAAAGGTCAGAAAGTTTAAAATGTTTTGAGAGGGACTGGGACAAGTCTGTGCGGCAGCTTGGACAAAAAAAAACTGAGGAGCTCATGAAGCAGGTTAATGTAAATCGGTTATTTACTCTCTCAGATAATAGAAGGACTAGGGGACACTCCATGAATTTAGCAAATAGCTCATTAAAAACAAATCAGAGAAATTTATTTTTCACTCAACACATAGTTAAGTTTTGGAATTCATTGCCAGAGGATGTGGTTACAGCAGTTTGTGTAACTGGGTTTAAAAAGGTTTGGATAATTTCCTAGAGAAGTCCATAAATTGCTATTAATAAGGAATAGTAGCTTGGGATCTAATGTTTGGGCACTTGCCAGGTACTTGTGACTTGGATTGGCCACAAGATGCTGGACTTGAGGAACCCTTGGTCTGACCCTGTATGGCATATTTTATGTTCTTATGTGCAACAACTCCCGCACTTGCTCAGTAAAGTCTTTACTCAGCTCAGAGAGCTGGAATTAAGTTGGTGCTGTTGGATGATGTCACTGCACACATGTGCATGTGAGCTTTTAGTGTTTTGACAAACTATCCTAGTGCTTTAAAAATTATGGATATGGGTATTTTACTAACCTGTAATCAAAGAATAGCTCTTCACCAGTCTGGATGGCTCTCTTAGCAAATATGCCTATTCTGTGATCTCCATTAACCATCATAACTACAAAATTAAAAAAATCAAAGAAGAAATATTAAATTAAATCTCAGATCTTCTGAAAGCTGCTTACTTCTTCCTTGATGTCACAAAGAACCAGGAGTCAAAATTCCACAACATGTCTGCTATTTAGTGATGATTGTTAAGGAAGCTTCTCCTGAAAACAGAAGTCAAATATTTCCAGTTCTGCTCCAGCTTGTGTTCTGGTCCCTAGTACAATCGTGTTTAGGAACTTCAAACTGTAGTACTATTAATCCAAAGTTTGAACTATGTGTTCTTTTAAACTCTGTGTGCAATCAACTTAAGAGTTAAATAAATCTGGTAATGTAGTGGCTACCACACGTATTCTTATGACCACATAGCCAATCAAGTTTTCAGAATATTTGTAATGAAAATGCATGAGAAATTTGCATATACTGGGTCTCCAATGTATGCAAATTTATCTCATTTAAATGGATATTTATATTCTGCTTTTACTCAGGATTACAACAAAAATGCAATAAAAGAAAGTAAGCCTAAGCATATCACAAAAATAACATATCAATAAAACATCAAAATATGATAAAACAATTTAATCAAACAAACATAATAAAACAGCAAAAAATGGAGGATATACCTCCTGAAAAAATATCAAATCCTATCAAATTTGGGTAACATCATAACAGTAACATATTCCATAGTTCAATCACACCCTTTTCTAAGGGAGCTAAAGTAAAGCAAAGTTGCTTATCTGTAATAGGTGTAACTCCAAGAAGAGCAGGATGGCAGTCCTCACACATGGGCATCATCATCAGACGGAACCTGATATGGAAGTTTGACTTAAAGCTTCTAGAAGGCATGAGCATCCCTGATCGCGCTCCCGCATCCAACTCAGGTTCCTTCAGTCCATGATAAATCTAAGACTGGAGAATAAACTCCAAGGGGGGGGGGGTTGTGAGGATGGATATTCTGCTGTCCTTGCCAACGCTTGTTATAGATAAGCAGCTTTCCTTTCCTCTAAGAATGAGTAGGATGATAGTCCTTACATGTGGGGAATCCTTAACTACATGCACATAAAAGGGCAGCCTAGAAAGGAAAATTAGTTCTTACCTGTTAATTTTCGTTCCTGTAGTACCACGCATCAGTCCAGACAGTGGGTTGAGCCTCCTTTCCAGCAGGTGGAGACAGACTAAAACTGAAAGGATATCCTATATGAGGACAGAGCCTATCCTGTAACCCTTCAGTATAACTATTGTCAAAGCAGAAAAATAACAAAACCCAAGTAGGATCAAGCAAGTAACCATAAAGCTCAATACAGCAACTATAGAACAATAAGACAAACATGGTATACCTATACGCTCTTGCATATACTTGGTATGAAAAAACGACCAAGGCTTCCAGTGTAATTGCTCAGTATTCTTACAACACAGGGAGTAATAGAATCTGCAAACCTGTAAGAAACAAGCTTCGAGAGGACAGAAAAAAGACAGACAGGGTAGGGCGTCTGGACTGATCCGTGGTACTACAGGAACAAAAATAACAGGTAAGAACTAATTTTCCTTTCCCTGAACATACCTGGATCAGTCCAGACAGTGGGATGTACCAAAGCTTCCCTAAACCGGGTGGGACAGACACAGTCCCGCTCGAAGCACTTGCCGCCCAAAGGAACCGAAAACCGGAGTGTGCACATCCAGACGGTAGTGCCGAGCAAAGGTATGCAAGGACGTCCAAGTGGCGGCCCTGAAAATCTCCTGTGGAGAGACAGATTGACTCTCCGCCCAAGAAGCAGCCTGAGAGTGAAGAGAATGAGCCTTCAGGCCTTCAGGAACTGGTCAACCTTGACAAAGATATGCCAAGATATGGCTTCTTTCAACCACCGCGCAATCGTGGTCTTAGAAGCCGGTTTACCTCAGTTGGGACCACTCCAAAGGATGAAGAGGTGGTCTGAAATGCCAAAGTCATTGGTAACCTGGAAATAGCGAAGCAGGACTCGCTTAACATCTAGATGACTGAGATCGCCCCCAGCCGTACCTGCAATTTCCTCTGGAAAACGCAGGGAGTTCTACCGACTGGTTGACGTGAAAAGCGGAAACAACTTTGGGCAAGAAAGAAGGAACAGTCTTGAGAGAGACCCCTGAATCAGAAAAACATAAGAAGGGCTCCCGACAGGACAATGCCTGAATCTCGGAGATCCGCCGAGCGGAGGCGATCGAGACCAGAAAGACAGTTTTGAGTGTGAGGTCCTTGAGCGTAGCGTGGTGGAGGGTTCAAACGGAGCCGCACAGAGAGCATGAAGGACCAGGTTGAGACTCCACGATGGACACGATGCATGAGAAGGAGGGCGGAGATGTTTAACGCCCCTCAAGAACTGAATCACATACAGATGGCCCGCTAGGGAATGACCTTCCACCCGACCCAGGAGAGAGCCGAGCGTGGAGACCTGGAAGCGCAGAGAACTGAAGGAGAGGCCCTTGGAGAGACCCCTCTGAAGAAAAGAAAGAACCACCGAAACAGAGGCTGAGCGGGCTGGGATACCCGACTCCGCACAAACAGACTCAAAAACTTTCCAGATGCGCACGTAGGCCAGGGAAGTCGACTGTTTCCGGGCCTGCAGTAAGGTGGAGATAACCTCCTCCTTATACCCTTTACGCCTCAGGCGTCTCCGTTCAAAAGCCAGGCCGCTAGACAGAAGCGATCGGCCTGGTCGAAAATACAGGCCCCTGTCGAAGGAGACGAGGTAGATGACCGAGGCGCAGGGGTCCGTCCGTTGCCAGGTTGATGAGATCTGCGAACCACGGTCTTCGCGGCCACTCGGGTGCTACCAGAATCACTGGTCCCCGGTGGAGTTCGATTCTTCTGAGAACTTTTTCCACCAGGGGCCACGGGGGAAACACGAACAGGAGAACGTCCGCTGACCAAGGCAGGGCCAGAGCACACACGCCCTCTGAGCCGTGTTCCCTCCAGTGGCTGAAGAACCAATTGGCTTTGGAATTGCGCAAAGTCGCCATGAGGTCTAGGTGAGGGGGACCCCACCTGTCCACTATCAGGGCCATGGCCGCATCCGAGAGTTCCCACTCCCCCGGATCGAGCGACTGTCGGCTGAGGAAGTTGGCCTGGATATTCTCCTTGCCCGCAATGTGGGAGGCCGCCAGGCACTGCAGATGTCGCTCCGCCCAGGTGAAGAGATGGCTGGCTTCCAGGGCCACCAGAGGTCTGCGAGTGCCCCCTTGGCGATTAATGTAGGCCACAGTGGTAGAGCTGTCGGAGAGGACTCGTACCGCCTTGCTGCGAAGAAGGGGGAGGAACTCCTGAAGGGCCAGGCGTACCGCCAGGGTCTCCAACTGATTGATGTGCCAGCGAGACTGAGTCGAGGTCCAGGTTCACTGGGTGGACTGGGAGAGACAAACTGCACCCCAGCCCGACAGACTGGCATCCGTGGTCACTATCGTCCATTGCAGCGCTTTGAGAGGCATCCCCTGGAGGAGATGAGGTAGCGACAGCCACCACTGCAAGTCGCCGATGATAGAGTCCAAGAGCGGAGAACTATGTGGAACTGTTCCGACACCGGCTGCCAGCGGGATAGCAAAGCTTTCTGTAACGGACGCATATGAGCAAAAGCCCAGGGGACGAGGCGTATGGTGGAAGCCATGGATCCCAAGACCTGCAGGTAGTCCCAGGCCGTCGGGGGATAAGGCAATCAGGTTCTGGATCTGCTCGATTAGCTTGAGAGTGCGCGCACGCGGTAGGGAGACCTTGCCTACTCAGGTATCGAAGTGGGCTCCCAGAAACTCTAACTCCTGGGAGGGCTGAAGGTTGCTCTTGGAGAAGTTCACTATCCACCCGAGAGAAGCGAGAAGAGATAATACGCGATCCACTGCCTGTTGACAGGAAGCCGCCGACTTGGCCCTGATGAGCCAGTCGTCCAGATAGGGATGGACAAGGATTCCCTCCCCGCAGTGCCACCACGACCATCACCATGACCTTTGTGAAGGTGCGAGGTGCAGTCGCGAGACCAAAAGGAAGCGCCCGAAACTGGAAGTCCTGATTGAGAATGTGGAAGCGAAGATACTTCTGGTAGTCGCGGTGAATGGGAATATGGAAGTACGCCTCTGCGAGATCGAGCGAAGCGAGGAGCTCTCCGGGACGAACCGCCGCTATGACCGCTCGCAGGGTTTCGATGCGGAATTGAGGACTTTTGAGGGCCCGATTGACCCTCTTGAGGTCCAGTATCGGACGAAAGGACCCGTCCTTTTTGGGAACGATGAAGTAAATAGAATACTGGCCAGCACCAAGCTCCCTCTCCAGGACTGGAACCACCGCGCCCAGAGCCAGGAGTTTGGCGAGAGTTTGTTCCACCGCGTCCCTCTTGGACCGTCCGCATGGCAAGAAAAGAAAAAGATCCGGAAGGTCGTGAACAATCTCGAAGGCGTACCCTTCTCTATTGTCGAGGACCCACTGATCCGACGTGAGTTTGACCCATTCCTCGAAAAACAGGGAGAGGCGATCGCCGAGGTAAGGGACCGAGGAATGAATCAGCTGAACTTCATTGCGTGGCAGGCTTAGGGGTGGCACGCGTGGGCTGGCCCTCACGAAAGGGCCGCCACCCTCGAAAGGACTGCGACCAGGACTGAGCACGAGAAGAACCCCTCGAGGAACCACCCCACCCACGCGGAGCGTAACGACGCTGACCCTGGAAGCGAGAACCAGAGGGGCATAAGACCAGGTAGGTTTAGGACGGTCCTCCGGGAGTTTATGGACCTTGTTGTCAGCCAAGGAGTCCATAAGCTTCTCAAGGTCCTCTCCAGAAAGCATCTTACCTTTGAAAGGCAACGTGCCTAACCGAGCTTTGGAAGACTGATCGGCCGACCAATTGCGTAGCCAGAGGAGCCTCCAGACAGACACCGCCGAAGCCATTGCCTTCGCCTGAACACAGACCAGATCGTAGAGGGCGTCTGCCCCGTAAGCGATTACGGCTTCTAGACGCTCAGCCTGCTCCACCTCTGCTGGCAGAAGTTCTGGAGTACGGAGTAATTGTTGAGCCCACCTGAGGCCTGCCCGCAGCATGAGGCTGCTGCAGCAAGTCGCCCGGACTCCGAGAGCCAAGACTTCGAAGATGCGTTTCAGGTGAGCCTCTAGCTTACGATCCTGTCCGTCCTTGGGAGCCATCGATCCCTCTACAGGAATCGTGGTGTGCTTGGTGACCGCTGAAACGTAACAATCCACAGAGGGATACTTCAGCATTTCCAAACATTCCTCCGGGAGGGGATAGAGTTTGCCCATGGCATGCCCCACCAGGAGAGCTCCCTCAGGGGCCTCCCATTCCCGCAGAATCAGGAGCTTAAGCATGGGGTGGAAGGGAAAGGTGGTAGCCGAAGCCCTGAGCCCCCCCAGGACCGGATTCATATCCTTGGGCAAGGAGTCCATCAGGTTATCCACGGTGGGATCCTCCAAGCCCAATTCCTGCAGGACGAAGGGAATGAGGGCTCTAATTCCTCCTTACGGAACAAACGAAAGGCGCTGAGGTAATCTCTCTCCAGAGGAGGGGTATCCTCCGAATACGGGAATCCTCCTAATCCGGGGGAAACAGCGGGGTCCGGGACCCCTGGATCCACCGGAGAGGCGGGGCACCCCGGGACACCCGTACCCTAGCCGGCCCCTGGGGCTCCGCAGCCGGGCCAGAAGTCAATGGCGCGGAGTGAGGGATTTTTGGCGGCGGGGGGGGGGGGGGCTTTCGTCCTCCTCCTGCAGGTTAGCTAAATAAGATTTGTGCATGAGGAGGACGAATTCTGCAGAAAAAGGGACCCTGGATTTCCCGAAGGAGGGGGGGGCGAGGGGGGGGGTCGGGACCCCCCTCCTTGCCGACCCGGGAACGGCCTAGCCATGCCGGAGGAAGACGATCCCCGGGCTAGATTTGCTTGTCCTGCCAAGGAGGGGCCTTCCCCACCCGGCAGGCAAGCAGATCAGAGGCCCTGATGCGAAAAACGCGGAGGGGGCAGCCCACAAGAGAGGCAGGCTGCCCGCCGCGGCATAGCAGAGCCGTGACTGAAGAAAAAAAAAAGTAGAAAAAAAGCTTTGATTGACAGTCTGCAGGCCCGGAGTGAAGTAGGAGGGAAACCTGCTGACTCCTGCCTGTCTGGCTGCCGGTTCAAGGCCTGCTAGGACCAGAAAAATAAAAAATACTGGTCTACTGCTGCAAATAAGTTAGAAGTAGGGGAATACCTGTAACTTATTAAAACTTTTAAATTTACCTCTTTTTTTTTTTTTGTTTTACTGAGCGCAGCAGCAGGTTCTAAACCCTCTCGGCAGCCAGATGGGGGGGAGACGAGACCCGGAGAGACTCGATCCCCACACCTGGAAGCATTTATGGACTCAGGCTGTGCAGCGCACAAGGGACAAAGCCCCCCTGAGCCCGGCAAGAGCTGGAAGACGGAGGCGACTCCAGCACAGAAAAAGGAAAAAAAATCACTAAGGACAATTTTTTTTTTTTTTTAAATAGGAAAGAAGACTACAAATAGTACTTGCTTGAGCCTAAGGAAAAGAAGAAGGAAAGGCTGACTAGCCTAAGGCAGAGAACCGAAGGGGAGCTGCTACACCTGCTGGAGCAGATGAATACTGAAGGGTTACAGGATAGGCTCTGTCCTCATATAGGATATCCTTTCAGTTTTAGTCTGTCTCCACCTGCTGGAAAGGAGGTTCAACCCACTGTCTGGACTGATCCGGGTACGTACAGGGAACCAAACATTATAGATCCTAAGAAGGACGGAGTTGAGTTCTGCACCTCAAAAAGCTTCTGCAAGACAGACTGGCCAAACATACTGTTGCACTGGGAGACCCTGTCCAAACAATAATGCAGTGAATTGTGAAGAGAAAGCCACATCACACAGCCTTGCAAATCTCCTCCATGGAGGCCGATCTTAAGTGGGCTACTGATGCTATCATTTTTCTGGCACAGCTCACCTGATTCAGACCTGCCTTGGCATAGCAGAAGGAAATACATTCTTCTAGCCAATTAGAAAGGGTGAGCTTGGAAAAACAACTTCAGGATTGTTGCTGTCAAGCAAAACAAAAAGCTAAGTGAACTTTCTAAGTGTTTTAGTCTTCTCCAGATAGAAGACTAAAGCTCTCTTGCAACATCTGTTCATCTATTTGGCCTGGGAAAAAATGTTGGAAGGATGACTGATTGGTTAAGGTGGAAGTCTGACACCATCTTAGGCAGGAACTTAGAATGAGTATGCAGAACCTCCTTAGTATAAGGAGAATAAGTCATGGACTCAAGGGCCAAAATGATTGCCACCTAAAATATGACCTTGCAGCTCAGGTACTTCAGCTCAAAGGAGTTCAGAGGCTCAAAGGGAGCTTTTATCAGCTGGATCAATATCAAACTGAGATCCCATGACACAGCAGGCTTGGTGGGCAGCTTCAGTTAAAAAGAGTTAAACAAGCAAGCCTTGCATGAAACGGACAACTAAAGGCTGCATGAAGATGAATTTACCTTCTACATAATGATGAGAAGCACCAATTGCCCAGAGATGAACCCGTTTGGTTTCAATCCATACCCAGAGGTACAGAAGATATTTAAGTAGTTTTTGTATGAAACACTTTAAAGCATAGGTTTTTCTTATGGAATCCTTATTGGAGTTCAAAATTTGAGACATCTCTGAACAGATTTGGGAGTTATAGGGCTACACTTTCAACATTCTGGCTATGAGGGACAAGAACTCAATGTTGGGGTATTGTAGCAACCTCCGATCCTGAATGATGAGCGCTGGGAAATTTCCCAACCTAATCAGATCCCTAATGGACATATCTAGCAGGAGCAGACACCAAATCTGTCTCGACCAATAAGGAGCAATGAGTATCATGGTTCCTTGGTCTCTTCTGAGTTTCGGAAAGGTCTTTACCACCAGAGGACTTGAAGGATACATATACAGAAGGCCTTGTGCCTAATCCAGGGCAAAGACATCCATGCACTCTTCTCCTGAGGAGATGCACAGGTGTGCCCCACCTGCAGAATATCTGGTTTGTAACTCCCCTGTCCAGAGACTATTCGTGAGGTCCAGAACCTGACTCTGCCTATCTGACAAGACATTCTCCTTGCCCACTAGATACGTGACTATGAGGACCATTCCTTGGGAAATGTCTCAGTACTACAGCTGTATGGTTTCTTGACACAGGAGCTACAAGCCTGTTCCTTTCTGCTGATGTAAAACACAGGAGCTACAAGCCTGTTCCTTTCTGCTGATGTAAAACATTGCTACTCAATTACGCATTTGGACAAGGGCAATTTTGTTGAACCACCAACACTGAAAGGCTTTAGGGGGGCGTACCTTACTGCCTTTAGCTTGAGAAAGCTTATCTGATTAAACTTTTCTGAGCAGACCAGAGGCCGTGAATGTAGAGCCCATCTATATGGAGCTCCCCAGCCCAGTTTGGATGCATCTGTGATTAGGACAATTTGTACTGGAGGAATTTCGAATAAAGCAGCCACCAAGACAGAGTATCCCTCAAGAAGCTGCATAATACGGATGCTTCTGGAGATCCTGAATGGCTTGATTTCACTGAAATCTTAGAGGTCTATATTCAGACACAGTCCAGATAGCAAAGTTAGCCGAATAAACTTATCTGGCTAACTTTGGAGGCATAGTCAACAGTGCAGCTACACTACTGCATATAGCCAACTATCTTAATTAGTTATCCGGCCAACTATAGCCAGCTAACTTTAGGACAGCTTTGACTTGACCAGATTTAGCCGGCTAAGTCATCCGGCTAACTCAGAATATTGTAGTTAGCTGGTTAACTTAGCCGGCTAAGTAAACTCTTCCCAGTTACACCCCTAACTTATCGGGCTAAATTCTAGCCACCTAACTTATTAGCTGGCAAGAATTTAGCCGGATAAAGACTGAATATAGCCAGGTAAGCCAATTAGATGGTTAACTATTATGTTATCCGTCTAAATGGCTTTTGAATATGGACTTCTTAGAATCCACTGAGCTTTCTACATGCAACAATGTGACATAGGAGTAATGTGCACTATTAAAGCCATGAAGTCCAACAACTTCTGCTTGTCCTATGCTAACATTTGCAGATTCATTTTTATCCTTTCCGCCGCAGGTATCAACATGGAAATACTTCCTTGTGAGAGAAAAGGTTTTCACCAGAATTTTGTCTATTAGCGTTCCTATAAATTGCAAACTGAGTTGACTACCTCAGATGGGATTTAGGATAATTAACAATGAATCCTAGCAATTCTAACACTTGGATGGTTTGGCTCATTGATTCTGCAGCACCTCCTTGAGGGTAAACATGCACCTGCAATTTGCACCACGGCAGGGTATTTTGGAGGCATGAGGTATGCTGACACGAGGCTGAATGGCAACATGAGATTTTGGAAGTGGTATTTTCCTACTAGAGAATCTAAAATACTTCCTGTCAGCTTGAAATCGTGCTATGTGGGTGTAAATATTCTTTAGCTCTAATGAGCATAACCATTCCCCCTTTTTTTAAAGAAAGGGAATCAGGGTGCCTAGGGAAAGCAAATTTGAAATTTTCCTTTACCAGGCACTTGTTCAGTGTCCTCAAGTCTAGGATGGGATGGCATCCACCTGTACACTTTGAGGTCAGGAACTACTTGGAATAAAATCCCCACCTTCTTTCTTCTGGTGGAAAGGATTTGACCACACTGGTCTCTAAGAGGGAAGTCTCCTTTTGCAGCAGTTTCTGATCTGAGAAACTTCCCAAGTGTTTCTTAATAAACAATTTGAAAAAGTTATTCAACAGGCATAATCTGTATCCTCTCCCGATTATGCTGAGAACCCAAGTATCTGAGTTTACTTTGGGCCAACCATTTAAATTAAATCTCATCCCTTCCCTGACAGGAAGGCTCTCCACACATATACTAGGATCCTAGCTATGCTCTTCTCAATCCAGTTAGAACCGTATTTCAGATTTTGGCTGGGATGCAGACTGCAACTGTTGGGCCCACTGGGAAGAGAGCAATGATCTTGCTGCTGGCAGGGACAAGGGAAGCATCTCCTCTGAGGATAATAATGCCTACTCGGCACCACACTTGTAAACCTCCTAGCTGAGGAGGGTGGGTTTGGAACAGACGTGGTGAGGTCCGAAACAAACAGTGGTCTTGTCTGAGCCTCAGCTTTCTTGACCTTATCTTCAAAGAGATTCTCCCCATCGTATGACACATCAATGAGTCTATCTTGGATGTCCTATCATTGGTTTGAGGCCTGCAGTCAGGCAAGTTTGTGGGTGCTAATACCAACTACCAAGACTCTTGATACTTATTCAAAAACATCAAAAGTTTAAACGTTTCTGAACTCCGACTGATGTAATAAAGACCGAATATGCCTTGTCAAACACAAATTAAGGTATGTTTTCTTAACTACTGAGTTGACCTGATCAATCATCATTAATGAAGAATCTAAAACTACTCTTAAGACTATGTACCTTAAGGAAAGGGATTATATAAACCCCACTTAATTTCAAGCCTGCCTCGAAGGAAAGAGGCTCAGATTTTCCAATCCACAGTAGTTCTGCTTTATCTGGATTTAGCTTTAATTTGCTAGCTTGCATCCACCTGATTACTGCCATAGCATCACTCACAGTTTGGTAGGTAAACAAGGGTTAATAAAAGGAAAAAAGATTTGTACATCAGCATGGCTAAATCCCAAATAATAATGCCCAGTAGATGTGTAAAAACATTAAATAAAATAGGGAAAGAAGAGAACCTTGTATATCCTCACAGTTTAAAAATCAGGACTCTGAGAAAGTTCTAGCAAATTTAACTCTCTGTTGCCAAACAATAAGAAATAAGGAAAATCAAAGAGCTACAGTACCTCCAGTCCCTAAGTTATCTCATGCATATTCACTTTGCATATCAGCCTTCTACCCAAGCCCAAGAACTACCTGTACAACACACACAGATAACTAACTTCCACATTTCTTGCACAGCAATTAAAAAATTGACTCCCCTCAGGTAAATCTACACTGTTATTTCTTCCTCATTTTACTCTCCTTTACAAAATATTTTTTTGAAAATTCTCAAGTTCAAAATAAGCCTCAATAACTTTGTATTAAGACCTCTTGTACTTGTCACACAAAATTAAGTAAACATGTTTATCACTACTTTTGCTATTTATTTACCTTTTGCATAGCAGTTGGGATTCACAGAATGATTTGCAAATCGAATTTTGTTACCCTTGCGTGTTGCATCAACCACAAAATCTACAAGCAAAATAAAAGGGTTAACTTGTTTTATTTCTCCCAACATATTATTGAACAATCAGGGATAACTCAGAAGTATATATATGCAGCCCAATTTCCAGTGGGTCTTCTTTTTTGATTGAACATTATATGTCTTCTAACTCTGAGCACTACAATTCAAGCTGGACAAAAAACAGCTCCAGGTAAATTCAAAATGAACTGATGCTATATAATATCCAAACAGAATAAAGACAAGGCGCAAGAATAACTAATAAAAGACAAGAAGGGGAATGGTCTCGACATTATAGTAATGAGCTGAGAATCAGGAAAGCCAGGATTCAAATCAAATTTCTCCTAAGACTTTCCCAAGATCACTCCTTGTGATCTTGGGAAAGTCTCTCTCATTTCTTCAGATATTCACGTAAGGGTCTATGTACTAAAGGGTATTAACATGCATTAAAGAGTTATACTGCTATATTTTTCCTTCTCTCATTTGCTGCAAAGAATGCCATCTTTGTTTACAAAGTTCAGTTTCTCACACTTCATCTGAACATCCTAAATCTGACATTGCAAACATTTTCTAGAAATTAAATGTTAGAAGCAGAAGTAGGATTTTAAATATATATTAATGGGTGTCCTGTATATCATCTTATAAAGACTAGCATGTGTTCTTTGGATGGAGAAAGCAAAATTGCTTACCTTGTAATAGGTGTTATCCCAGGCAGCAGGATGTAGTCCTCACATATGGGTGACGTCACTGACTGAGCCCTATTGCGGGAAAACCTCTGTCAAAGTTTCTAGAAACTTTTGACTGGCACTGTGAGGCCACTGAGCATGCCCAGCATGCCATGATATTCTCTGCCACAGGGGTCACACTCTAGTCTCGTATTGTAGCAATAAGCTTTAGCAAAAATAAAATAATAAAAAGTACAAGACCCAACTCCGCGGGGTGGCGGGTGGGTTTCGTGAGGACTACATCCTGCTGTCCTGGGATAACACCTATTACAAGGTAAGTAATTTTGCTTTATCCCAGGACAAGCAGGATGCTAGTCCTCACATATGGGTGATTAGCAAGCTAGAGGCTGAGTCATTTTATTTTGAGGCAACAGGGAGGTATTGTTGCTGAAAATGAGGCAGCCGAAGGTCACAGCGAGTTGGTTGTAGAAGGAGTTGGGTTCAAACTGAAAACAAGTTCTTCAAGACAGATTGTCCATAGGTTGAATCTTGTTGTCCTTTTTGTCCAAACAGTAATGAGCTGCAAAAGGGTGGAGAGAACTCCATGTTGCTGCTTTACATATGTCAAGGATTGGTACTGAATGATACTGTGCTACTGAGGCTGACAGAGCTCTTACTGAATGTGCCTTTATTCGCCCTTGGAGAGGAAGGCCTGCTTTTTCATAGCAAAACTGTATGCAATCTGCTAAACAGTTGGATCTTACAACCACTGCTTACCCACTGCTTTACCCGGTTTGTTTACCCACTGCTTTACCCGGTTTGTTTGGATCATAAGAAACAAAAAGTTGATTTGATTTCCTATGGACTGCAGTGCGGTTTAAGTAGAAAGACAGTGCACGCTTACAGTCCAAGGTATGTAAAGCTCGTTCTCCTTGGTGAGAATGAGGTCTTGGGAAGAATATGGATAAAACTATGGATTGATTCAAGTGGAATTCCATAACTACCTTGGGAAGGAATTTTGGATGTGTTTAGAGAACCACTCTGTCATGTAGGAATTTTGTGTAGGGTGAGTACGTGACAAGTGCTTGTAACTCACTAACCCTTCTAGCTGATGTAATAGCTATGAGGAATATAGTTTTCCATGTGAGAAATTTTAGATCACAGGAATCTATGGGTTCGAAAGGAGAACGCATGAGTCTTGTTAAGACCAGATTTAGGTCCCATTCTGTGACTGGTGGTCGAATTGGTGGTTTAAGTTGAGTTAAACCTCTCATAAACCTGCTGACAAGAGGTTGTGTGGATATAGGTGCATCTCCTAACTTGTTATGGTAAGCTGAGATTGCACTTAAATGGACTCTTACAGATGAAGTCTGGAGACCAGAGTCTGAAAGATGGTATAAGTAGTCTAGTAGAGAAGTTGTAGGGTAGGAGAAAGGATCTATTCTCTTTTGCCTGCACCACAAAGTAAACCTTTTCCATTTCGAAGAATAGTTCTTTCGTGTTGAAGGTTTACGTGAAGCTATAAGCACTTGAGATACATTGGTTGAAAGATTGAGTGGTTGTAAGATCAAGCTTTCAACATCCATGCTGTCAGGGATAGGGACTGAAGGTTGGGATGGCGCAACCGACCCTGATCCTGAGTTATGAGAGTGGGAGCTACTCCCAGGCGAATGGGATCCCTGATCAAGAGGTCTAGAAGTGTGGGAAACCATACTTGTTGAGGCCAATACGGGGCTATGAGTATCATGGACCCCTTGTCCTGTTGTAGCTTCACTAGAGAATTGGTTATGAGCGGTATCGGAGGATACGCGTATAGAAGGCCTGAGTTCCAAGGGCGAGCAAAGGCATCCTTGGCTGGCTGGTTCTTCTGTTTGTGTAGAGAACAGAATTTGTCCACTTTGTGATTCAGATGTGATGCAAAGAGGTCTATTGTTGGTTGCTCCCAACGTTGAAATATCCTGGTCACTACTGAGGGATCAAGGGACCACTCGTGTGGTTGGAACTGACGACTGAGTCGATCTGCCACTACATTGTGAATGCCTGCCAGATAAGTGGCCCTGAGGAACATTGAGTGGTTCAGGGCCCAGCCCTGTACCTCCTTGTTTGTTGATGTACCACATGGCAACTGTGTTGTCCGTTTGTATGAGAACAGTTTTGTGTGAAAGGCAGTCCTTGAATGCATACAGCGCATAACGTATAGCTCGAAGCTCTAGGAAATTGATTTGAAATGTTGCTTCGAGTTTTCTCCAAGTACCTTGGGTTTGGAGATTGTTTATGCGAGCTCCCCAACCCAAGGTGGATGCATCTGCAGTTAACGTTATCTGTGGGACTGGTTGTTGGAAAGGTAGGCCCTTGCGCAAATTGTCCGTGTTCACCCACCAAAGAAGGGAGGAACGTAGCTGGTGGGTTACTTGAATTGGAGAATGCAGTGGTTGGATGGCTTGGATCCATTGTGATCTTAGAGTCCATTGGGTAACTCTCATGGCAGCCTTGCCATAGGAGTGACGTGAACTGTGGAGGCCATGTGCCTAGTAAGGTTAGAAACTGATGAGCTGTTGCTTGTTTCTTTAAGTAAATTGATTTTGCCAATAAGGAAAGTGTTTCTGCTCGATCTTCGGGTAGAAAGGCCTTTGAGAGCATGGTGTTCAATTCTGCTCCTATGAATTGAAGCAGGTGTGATGGTGTGAGATGGGACTTTTGATAATTGATGAGAAAGCCCATGGAATGAAGGAGAGCAATTGTTCTGTTGAGGAAGCTATTGCTCCTTGTTGAGATTGACTTCTGATGAGCCAGTCTAGATATGAAAGACATGGACACTTTCCTTGTGCAAGTGTGCTGCTATTACTGCCAGACATTTGGTGAACACTCTGGGAGCAGAGGCAAGTCCAAATGGCAGTACTCTGTATTGGAAATGTTGATGACCCACCTGAAGCGCAGATACTTGCGATGAGGAGATGGGAATGTGAGCATAAGCGTCTTGTAATCCAGGAACAAAGCCAATCTCCTATTTGAAGAAGTGGAAGCATGGTGC
Organism: Rhinatrema bivittatum; assembly: GCF_901001135.1. Lineage (NCBI taxonomy): Eukaryota > Metazoa > Chordata > Amphibia > Gymnophiona > Rhinatrematidae > Rhinatrema > Rhinatrema bivittatum. The sequence goes on along the minus strand of NW_021820308.1, from coordinate 8,194 downwards.
CTAGAGAGACCATCCTGAATTTTTCTTTCTTAGAAACTTGTTGAGATTTCTGAGGTCTAGTATGGGACGAAGGCCTCCGGTTTTCTTTGGAATGAGGAAATAATGGGAATAGAATCCTCTGCCCCTCTGAGACCGGGCACTGGTTCCACAGCCTGGCTTTCAGAAGGGTGGATAATTCTACTTGTAGTTGAAGCTGTGATTTTCGTTGAGATGAGAATGAGTCAGAGGAAAATCTGTGGGAATTGAGAGGAAATTGAGTTGATATCCTCGAGATATTATGGACAGAACCCATTGGTCTGATGTTTTGGTATCCAATTGTTGTAAAATTTGGATATCCGACCTCCCACTGGAAGTTCTGGCCGAGGATTTGAGAAAAGGCTGAGTTCTCTGATGGGATTTCAAAAACCAGCAGCAGGTCCTGTTTGTGGAGCAGGTTGGGGCCTAGCTGCTCTCTGTTGCCGTGGTTGCGGTCTTTGCTGGGTTCTAGAAGGCCTGGGTCTAGATGCAGGAGGGCAATATCTCCTTTGCCGGTAGAAAGGCCGTCTGGTGTCCTTCCGTGGAGGCCTATGGCCAGCATGTATGAGAGGATCCTGTGGGAGGGAAGATAGCTGTTCAGTATTTTGTGTGCTCTTTTAATTGAGACACAGCATCCTGCACCTTGGATCCGAATAGGTTGTCTCCCAGGCAGGGAAGATCCATAACTTCTCCTGGACCTCTGGTCTAAGGTCTGAGGCCTTGAGCCATGCCCATCTTCTGGCACTGATGCCTGATGCAGCCACCCTTGAAGCTGTCTCAAAGCCATCATAGGTAGCTCGGACTTCATGTTTTCCGGCCTCTAGACCTTTGTTGATGATGGCCTGTGCAGCCTCCTGGTATTGAGTGGGAAGAATGGAAACAAATTCTTCAATTTGTTTCCATAAGTTTCTTTGGTATTGGGTCATGTAGAGGTGATAGGACGAGATCCTAGAGTTCAACATTGTGCCTTGAAACACCTTATGACCCAGGGAATCCAGAAACCTATGGTCTTTACCTGGGGGGTTTGATGAATGAACTCTTGTTCTTTTTTACCTTTTCTGCGCTGATTCCACGACCACTGATTGGTGGGGAAGTTGTGACTTTTGGTATCCAGGAGTGGATTGTACTAAATAAGTACTATCCATTCTTTTATTAACTGCAGGAACAGAGCAGGGATGTTCCCAGAGACGATGTTGTAGCTGTAAGAGAACATCATGAATGGAATTGCCACCACTTGTTTTGGAGGGTCAACGAACTGTAGTACCTCCAAGGTCTGTTGTCTAGTATCCTGCTCTGTTTCCAATTTAAAGGGGATGGAGTCCGCCATCTCCTACAAATGTGGTGAAAGTGAGATCTTCTGGAGGAGATTGTTTTCTGGGATGTGGTGGTGATGGGTCAGACATAAAGCCTTCTGATGAAGTGTCTGAAGCAGTGTCACTCCATGTATCATATTCTGGAGTTTTCTGCTGAGGTTTATGTGGGGGAGGAAGGCCAGAAGGTCCTGGTAAAGGGTCTTCAGGAGAAGAGTCCTCTTCCCTTGGATTAGATGGCAAAGAATCCAATAATTCCTGATATCTTTTCTGCAGGATGTTATGCAGTGCTGCCTCTGTGGATCCTGGAGCCCCAGGAAGGGTGGCACCGTTGTTGGAAACATTGGTATCGAAGAAATTGGTGTCTTCGATGGTTTTTTCGTGCTCATCATGCTTTTCCATTTTTTCCTTGTTGGTGCAAGGGTGAAGATGGGCATCGGTATCGGAATCGATGAAGCCATCGTCATCGACGTAGTCTCTGAAAGAGAGTAGGCATCGACATTGGAATCGACGGCGCGGACATCAGTGGCATCGATGTCACTGGCATCAGGGTTTTTTCCGGCATCGGGAGTAATCCCGGCTTCGGCGATGTCGCCAGTATTGATACTGCCATCATCGGTAAGGCTACCGGCATCGGTGAAGTCACCCGCGTAGGAGACGTCACCGGCATCGGCGGTATTGCCAGCATCGGCATGGTCGCCGGAACCTGTTCTTTTAGGGCTTGCATTACTGCTTCTTTAATGAGTGTAGTCAAGTACTGTGGTACGGGTGGAACGGTTGGTGCCGGTGGAGGAGGAGACAACATCTCCTGCGATGGCTGTGTAGGCTGTATTGAGGGAGGCCTAGATGACGGCAGTGTATCTTTATGTTTTGGCTGTTTCCCACTCGGTTCCTCCGGGGAGGGAACTAACGGAGATGTCGGGGCATGACGATGCCGATGCTTCTGTTTAGGCCTTACCTCGGTTACTGATTTTACCGATGACTTTGACGGTGTTGGTGATGCCTGATCCCCGGATCCTTCCAGTCGATGTTTTTTCAGCAGGATTTTCTTTGTAATCCCTGGGGAAGATTTTGTTGATGTCGAAGGTGAAGGAATGAGTTGCAGGTGAAAAAGTTGTTCAATTTTTTCTTGCCGAAGTTTCCTGCCCTTCGGTGTCATTTCCTGACATTGCTGACAGGACGAAATATCATGTTTTTCGCCGAGACAGACGACACCTCGAGGTGTGGATCTGTGACTGACATGGTCCGATTACATGATGGGCATTTTTTAAAACCCGAAGCCATGGTAGTATCGAAGGCCGTCGATGAAAAATGAAAAATATTTTGAGAGAAAAAAATCATTGTTTTTCAATGAGAAACGCTATGAATATCTCACCGTCCGGTGAGATAAAGTGAGAGTGAGATCCCATATGGGAGATAATTTTTTTTAAAGAAATGACTTTTCAGTCAGAATTGAGTATAGAAACTCAGAGGGCTCCTATCTCCGCAATGCTTACAGCAGCGCGGAAAAACGAAGACTAGAGTGAGACCCCTGTGGCAGAGAATATCATGGCATGCTGGGCATGCTCAGTGGCCTCACAGTGCCAGTCAAAGTTTCTAGAAACTTTGACAGACGTTTTCCCGCAATAGGGCTCAGTCAGTGACGTCACCCATATGTGAGGATTAGCATCCTGCTTGTCCTAGGATAAAATAAAAATAAGCTGGGTAGCTTCATCAAAGAAAACACAAGAGGCCAAAGATGATCATGGGGACCAAATATGGCAAAATTTGACAAGTTTAGCCGTTTTTAACACCCAAAATTATCAGGCAAGCAGATGGGGGATATGACTAACCAAGGTCTTTGACCTAACCATATCGGCAAGACAGAGAAACAGAACTTCAGTGGATAAAACCAATACCACTGTGCTCCTCCCCACAATCCCCTGGCCAATTTATAATCAGGCATGCTTTTCAAAACCAGCATTCGAATATCCTGCCTAAACTGTTTATTCATCTCCTTAACTTGCCTGTTCAGAATTTTTCAACATGCAAATTTTGGCATTACTGAACAATATGCAAAGAACTACCTATGCTTCAATTCCTTGTTTGGGTCATATTTTACTTCAATTTATTATTTTTATGAACAGTAGCCGTTTGCTTCTTTTAAGAAGCATAAATATCTCCATTTAAAATACACACCAATTAATGACATTAAAATAAACAAACCCACCCAGACTCACACATACATACCATTGTTCAAGTTGAAGAGAAAACTGCACATGTACTTATCGTACACTTTCCCTCTTCGGTCTGCCTCATCCTGAGAAATAATCTAGAAGAAATACCACAAAGCAACAGGTGTTTTATGTTATCCTTCTAGTGGTTGTAAAAGGGCAAAAAACACTGGCTATGTCACCCAATATGCCAGTGGAGGTAACAACTTGTCAAGACAGTGGATTCATGACACGGTAATCTAGCAGGTGTGACATCCACCCTTTAACTGCAGCTCTACTTTTCCCCAATCTTTGTGAAGATGTCTTTCATATGTAGGCAGCAAAAAAAAAAAAAAGATGAAATTAAGATACCCCAAATCAAACACTGTGGGCATAGGTACAAAACGATATAGCAACTATTAGTAACTTTGGTATCCATTTCTCAGCACCCCTTTGTTTATTGAGATGTTGGGAAGAGGACCTGCTGAACAGACAGACATGTATACTTATTATATGTGTACTTCAGGCTGCAAGGATCACCATCACTTATTTTTGCAAATCGACCCCACAAACTGGCTATTGGCAAAGGGTGGTAGCAGAAACTACCGGAATGGAACAAACAACCTTTGCTCTTTAAAATAAACTGGAGTGATATGAGTTTATTTGGGGGGATTATTAGAAATGGAGAATCTGAACCGATGAGACATACTGGTTTTATAGCCCCCCCCCTAAGGTTCAAAAACTATCTGGTTTGTTCCATTGCTGTTCACAGTACATAGTGTACATGTTAATTTTTAAATTCTTTGTTATTCAGGTTTGTGTCTTTAAATAAAGAGAAAAAAAAAAAGGTGGCACTCATACCATCACAGGGACAAAGAAGCAATTAACACACCCAAGTTATAATAACAAAACTTCAACGTCATTGTAATTTTCTTACATTGCCCATACAATCAAAACTTCATCATCTTTATAGTCCAATGCCCAAGTAATTAAAAAACTTAAAAAAACTTAGTAGACCATGGCGAATATGGTATAGTAAGATAGTATCATTTGTTTGCTGAATATACATTACACATAGTGCTTGCTGAAAACAGACTATCTTGATTTTGATTTTTTGGAGATTTGGCTTTCTTCACACAGACTCTTGGAATTGTAAAGTGGGGATGCCATTGCCCTTAGAGACTTGGACATTCTCCTGGAAGCTGCCACCATATTGGGGGAAGTACACATTTATATTCTTCATATTTCACTGCTACATACATATATGGATGTTAATATATTTTTTTTTTTTTGAGTTATTTGGATAGTGGACTATACTTATTGCAAAGTTTGATTATAGGGTAGATTTTCATAGGTGCACGCGCTTCCTGACGTGCACACATGGACGCAGAGATTTTAAACATGTGTGCGCCGGCGCGTGCATGTTATAAAATTGGCGGGCCGCGCGCAATTAAGGAGCAGACCGGGAGGGAACTTCCCTACCCCCCTACCCTAACCTCCCTTCCCCTCTCCTCCCCACCCCGTCCCTATCCTAACTAACCCCGTTTTTGTTGTGTTTACCTTTTATTCCTCAACAGGAGCAGTAGCAAGTTGCGCCTGCCAGTACCCTGCTGGCGTGCGCTTCACCGGCAAAGTGGCAAATGGCACCTCCAGCCCCTCCCCGGACTGCCCCTTTTATCCGGGCCCGGCACTTCAGCACGTAACAGATGTTACGCGCATGGCTGGGCCCCTTTGAATATGTGCACGCACGTTCCAGCCATGTGCGTAACCCCCATTTTTTACGCACACAGGGATTTAAAATTGGCCGTATATGTATAGTGAAAGAAAACTATATGAACACTAAAGTTTAATTAGTAGAAACGTTCAAACATTTATGGGTACTAGGTCTGGTAAATGTTGCATTATCCCTATGATATGAGTGCCCCAGTTTCATTTAGATTTTCATGAAGAACAGAGTTTGATTTTGGGTATCTTGTCTTTTTTTCTTATTGAGTGAAGGATACCCAGGTGGATCGTTTGTTAATTTGTTTTCCTTTAATCCAGATAGATTGGTCTAGACAAGTGGATTATTCTCCACTGCCAACAAATGCAGGCAGAGAACACAGCCTTTTCTATGACGTCATCACTACTACATACAACTGGTGCAATCCAGAAAGAACCAGTATTCCTATGACATAGCATTGACCATAATCTAAATAAGAAACATGCAAAAAATTGAAAAAAAACCTTCAAGGAGATAGAGTGTGCTCCTACTGTGTTGCTGTTCCATCGAGCAATGTGCTGGACACCCTAGCCCCTGACATAATCTCTGAGGCCACTGGTGAGCTGAAAATCTGTCCTCCATCGGTGCTTTTTTGGCAGAAAGAGCGAGTGCTCTCACTGTTGGGCCGAAACAGCACAGTGTGCTAACCCACGTTTGGACGCATGTTTTCGACACGCTAGCTTTACCCCTTATTCAGTAAGGGGTAATAGCGTGTTGAAACGCACGGCCAACCCCCCCGAAACTAATAGCGCCCGCAACATGAAAATGCATGTTGATGGCCCTATTAGTTAATCCCGCGCGATCCAGAAAGCAAAATGTGCAGCGAAGCCGCACATTTTACTTTAAAAATTAACGCCTGCCCTAAGGCTGGCATTAATTTCTGCCAGCGCCAGGGAAGTGTACAGAAAAGCAGTAAAAACTGCTTTTCTGTACACCCTCTGACTTAATATCATAGCGATATTAAGTTGGAAGCCCCAAAAATAAAAATAAAAAAAATTTAAAATCGACCCGCGGGTCGGAAGACGGATGCTCAATTATGCCGGCGTCCGTTTTCTGAACCCGTGGCTGTCATTGGGTTTGAGAGCAGAAGCAGACAAAATTGAACGTCGGCTGTCAAACCTGCTGACAGCCGCCGCTCCTGTCAAAAAGGAGGCGCTAGGGACGCGCTAGTGTCCTTAGCGCCTCTTTTTACCGCGGGCCCTAATTTGCATAGGCCACCCTCCTGAATCGCACACCCAGGAGAGTGGCCCGTGCGTGTGCCAGGAGAGCAGGCGCTCGCTGGCTCTCCCGCTCGTTTTTCTGTATCGGCCTGTGTGTTGCTGTTCCATCAGGCAGTGTGCTGGTCACCCCTAGCCCCTGATAATCTCTGTGGTCATTGGATATTAGAAAAGCTATTTTCCAGTGGCATGCCTTCACCAGTGTGCCTAAGCCACACACAAAGGGACACACCCCTTATGTTTTTTTTTGGGAGCTACTCTCTCCACTTTTACCTTTAGTCCCTCGAGATGAAGGGAAAGAAAAGGAAGACTACAGAAAGGTAGGCCCAACGATGCCTCACTCTACTCTCTACCTTCTCTACTTCGTAACAAATTTTTGAGACTTAATTTTTTTCAGTCCTATGTCGGGTATGCTGGAACTTGGGCTCTCAACTGTCTCTGTTCACCATGAGACGTCTGTCTCACTTAGTCCTGAAGGCTCTAGTCTTCCGCAGATGCAAAGCTTCAATCAATTAGGTGCTGGAGTAAGAAGAAGAGCCTTCTGGAACTCCTTTACCCTCACCTGTTGGGTGCTCTGCATCAATAATGAAGCTCTATTATCTATACCTCTTTGGTGAGACCTGCGATTATTACAATGGACTCAATATGGATTGTGATAACTAGATTAGAATCTTTTTTGTCTTCATGAACTTATAATGAGGGTATTGGGATTTCTAGGGAATTTGGCTTCTCAAGTTAACAATCATACTCATAAGTTATCTGATCATCCTGAGCAACTGGCAGGTTAGGGGGAAAGTTGGTACTAATTTTGAGACAAATGCTTCCTTCATCAAAGAAAATAAACTCATTCAAAGAAAATTAAAAATCTGGGTCATTATGTTAAAAGGCTGACTTTAAGATTTTTTAATTTTCCTTTCTGTGTAATGATTTCTCCTACGGAAATGTTAAACTGATTTTATATTGATTTTTTTAAAGTTTCTAAGGAAATTACCTAGTATTAGTAAGCTGTATTTACCTGATGTAAAGGGAAACAATTCTGTAGATGAAGCTGTAGATAATGTATATATTGTAGCTTCACTTGATTTATCTGTTTTTCTGGAAAATTCTAGTTCAGTGGTAAAGGATTGAGGTACTCTTCTTGTATTTTCACAAGAATTTGACAAGCAATGGACTTTGAAACTTTTCTTCCGATCTAAAAATTCATTTTTTGGGTTATACGATCTCCATTTTTCTTGACATAGTTAGAAAGACCTAAATGCATAGGAAAGTCAAATTTTGGCATTAGGTGTCTCTTTTTGCTAAAATTGCCATGTAAATGCTTAAGTATGCAACAGCTAACTATTTTTTTTTATCCCATTGGGGAACTACAATATGTAATAGGGGGCACAACCTTTTTACAGCTTGCAGGAACTGAGTAACATCGATGCAACTAAGGCCCCTTGAGCTCTACCCCATAAACGACATTGCCGCTACCTGGACTTTCAGGGAATTTAAAGACAAACCTTCAACTAAACCCTGCTGAAGAAAGTCCAGAATGATAGAGATATTTACCCAAGGAGAAATGATTCATGATTCAAAGAGACGCCAGACTCTAACATAAGTCAAAGAGGTCTTTCAATTGGGTAGAAATTACCAAGATGAGGTAACTCTTCCTATGCAGTCACAACTTCTTAAGAGCCAAGCTGTAATGGAGATGGG
>NW_021820307.1:0-50141 GCF_901001135.1 Rhinatrema bivittatum | reverse complement strand
AACTTCCGGTTTGATGTCCGACGCACCGTGGTGGGCAGAGCTTGCTTAGGTTCGCGTCGGATCGCGTTGCCGCCAAAGAACGTCGGCCGGGAGGCATGGACACCGGAACCACCGCGCGCCCTCGAGGTAACAGTTATTTAAAATAAACTCAAAAACTCCTAGCTTTTGCCTGCTTCTGATTAGCTATTTAATATAGACACAAAAATCATAATAAAAAATATACCCAAAATGTTTCAGTTCTAAAATTTCCCAAAGCAGTACTTACTGATTCTCTTCAGCCACCAGCAAGGTGATTCTCTTCTCTCAATGCTCCCACTGGATTTGAGGGTTCTGATGAACAAAATTTCTTCCAGGTCCTCTCTCTCCATAATTATGGGTGCTGAGCCTTCCAAATTGATGATTGGGGGGAGATTTCAATCACCCCTTGGATTTTTTTTTAAACAATCTCAGCTAAGGTGTCTACTCCTAATCCGGGGCTAATTGGATTCTTGTGGTCTGATTGACCCATTGAGACCTACTACATCCCACTGCATAAATTGCACCTTTTTTTTTTCTTCTTTCTCATTCTTCTATTCTCAAATCGGCCTATTTATGATTTCTGCGCTAGTTGGTTTCTGATGTTTCTTTGATAAAAATCATCCTATCTTAATTTTAGATCAGCAGCAGTGACTCTTATATAACCCGTCTCCTCCTCATCCATGGAAGATCATCTTTGGCAGTTAAATGTGAGCTTTTGGAAAGATCTTACTTTTTTTAAAACATATTCAAGAGAAAATTGATGATTCTTTTTAGCATAATCCTCCTGATGTTGCTTTTCCTATGGTGTGGGTGGCATTTAAAGTCACTGTTTGTGGGGAAATAATCAGTTATAGTATTACTGTACACAAGAAATTCAGAGGCGACCTGTCTCACTTTCTGAAGGAAGTAGACAGGTAGAAAAAAGCTCATATTTTGTATTCTAACAAAGATACTTGTCTCAGAAGGCAAAATATTAATAAACTGTTCAGCGCACAAGCTGGGAGGTCTTTATCTGTCCAGAAGGTTCACTATTACTCTGAAAACTAATAAAGTGTGGTCATCTTTTAGCAAATTACCTCAAAAAAAGGAAGGAAAAGAGGTGTGTATATGTGATACATATGGATAATGGTCACTTGCTTCTACTGACTCTGACATACTACAGGAATTTAGGAAATGTTAGTATTCCTTATATAAGTCTGAGTCCTATGAACATTCCTCTGCAATTTCTCAGTTTTTATCATCAGGTAGATTACCCATCTCTTAGTTTGGAACAACAGAACATGTTGGATCAACCCCTTATGGAAGGAGAGATCTCAGCTGCTCTTTCTGCACTTCATGGGGGAATGCATCAGGTTCTGATGGTTTTTTCCATTGATTTTTACAAGGCTTTTCAGAAATCATTTGTTCCCAAGCTGCTTACCTATTACTCTGTACTCTCCCCTTTTCTCTGAGGCATGTATCCAATTACCATCCAATTTCACTCCTTAATTCTGATTATAAATCTGGGCTAAAATTTGGCCTTATGACTGGTTGATGCTATAGGATATTTGATTCATAAGGATCAATCTGATTTTATTAAAAATCATTATATTTATTTATTTTTCAGATTTTAAATACCATCATTCCATGTGAAAATCACTAGATCACTATGGTTTATAGTGTTGACATTCACTAATTATATACCACATATCACAAATTATTGATTACAGCAATATCATCACAGCAATTTCATAACATCATTACAGCAAAATCATTACAGCAATATTTCTAATAATTCTCATTTATTTCTCCGTATATTAGAATTGGCTAAGTTGCATCCATCCCTTTTCCTTGCCCTTTCATTTGATGCTGAAAAGGCTTTTGATAGGGTTGAATGGGAGTATCTTTTTCATACCTTGCATTGGTTTGGTTTTGGGTCCACTTTCCTGGATGGAGTAAAGCTTTTATATCATCAACCGGTAGCAAGTCTCTATGTTAACAATAAACTTTGTTCATGTTTTGATTAACACTGAGGTACTAGACATGGGTGTCCTCTCTCTGCCAATTGGGCAGAAGATAACTTCTCCTGAATTAATCTATTACAGTTTTCTTGCTTTAGTTTATCTGTCAAAGTACTGAGATGTTGCAACCAGGCTCTTGTAATATCTAACAGCAGCCACATTAAGGCTATACTCTGTTTATTCCTGTTCTTGGACATTGTGGCATTAATATACTAAAAAATCTTGTTCTCACTTCATCAAAAGAATTTATGTCTGCCATGGCATTAGGATCCCATGGGTTCTTTCCACATGCTGCTGCAATCTCCAAAAGGTACTTTCATTTGTTTCTTCTGCTTTTAATTCTACCTTACTGGCCTTTTGACTCTTAACAAATGACACCTTCTGTGACTGCATCATGCTAAAGTTAAATTCACCCAATATTCTGTACTCAATCAGGCAAATACAGAATGGTGCAGTCAGCCCAATGCACCATTTACCATGCGATTGGCCGCACATTTCTGACCCGCGTCTATTACAAATGGGTGCACAATTGTGCACCTTGCACACGCCAAGCCACGCTGCCTTCCCCCATTCCCAAATCGGAGTGGCCTCAGAGGGAACTTTCCTACCCCCCAACTCCACCTTCCCTTCCCTTCCCCTACCTCCACCGCCCTTTCCCGCCCTTTCTTTCTTGTTTTAAAACTTACTTCAGCCCGGGGTGGAAGTAATTGTGTGCGCCAGCCCAGCGGCTATGCAGAGGCCTCTGGCCATACCCCCACACCCAGACCTCCCCGCCACTCTCCCCACCTCCGGACCACCCCTTTTTACAAGCCCCGGGACTTACAATCATCCCGGGGCTTTACGCGCATCGCCGGGCCTTTTTAAAATAGGCCCGGCGCGCATAACCTTTTTAAAATCCGGACTTAATAGCACTCATCTTTTTGCAAATGCATGTTGATGAGCCTATTAGTTAGTTGATGGGATACTGAAAGTAAAATGTGCAGCCAAGCTGCACATTTTATTCTCAGAAATGAATGCCTGCCCTTGGGCAACCCGGAAAAGTGTACAGAAAAGCAGAAAATACTGCTTTTCTGTACACTCTCTGACTTAAAATCCTAGCAATATCAAGTCGGAGGAACAAAAATTTGTTTTTAATCTGCCCACCAGTCAGTGGGTTAGAAAAAAGGAACTTAGTATTACCGGCGTCCATTTTCCTAAACCGTGGCTGTCAGCTGGCTCAGAAACCAATGTTGGTAAAATAGAGCATTGGTTGTTGGGGCTCGCGCTGACAGCCACCCTCGTCACTAATAAGGAGGTGCTAGGGATGTGCTATTGTCCCTAGCGCCCCTTATTAGCGCACCACCTCATTTACCATAGAGATCGCATGCCCAGGAGAAGTGCCTGGGCGCTTCTCGAAGAGAAGTGCGGGCGCTAACATGGAGCGCCGGCGCTCCCGTATTTGTTACTTTATCGGCCTGAATATGTTTTCTTATGTTCTATCTTGTATTCTGCAGAATTAAAAGAAAAATCATTAACAAAAACTATACTATACCAAAACACACAAATCTGGCCTTCAAGAAATACATCTAAAATACACTTGGAATCCCATACTCATCACCAATTGTTTTCTGGGTTCAGACCAATCACACTGGCATTCTTCCCAGGGTTCTGACCTGGAGCTAATCTCACTGGGGTCTACATTGGGGAGTTACCGGAGGGGCTTGTCATCTGCATGCACACAGGACTGCCTCGGAAGCTTACTCAATGTAAACACACACAATTACTGGGATTATTCTTGGGGGCTTGAACCCAGGAGCTTATTCTCTACTGTTATAATTAGTGAGGTTTGGGTGGACCCTTGGTCACTGTGGCAGCTGACCTCGCCCACGGGGGGAAGTCCCGTGAGGGGCCACAGGTCAGGCTCAGCTGAGGACACACAAACACAGATATTTCTTTATTTTAGACAGTTTGAGAAGCCACCAGAGGGTGGCAGTAATGAGTAGAGATGTAGCCCGACTGGACTAGTATTCCCCAAGGCGCTGGAACAGCGGTTTCTTCCGGTAGCAGTGCTGTAGTGGAGAGAATTGAGAAAATGAGTACAATAAAACATTCACAGAGTCCCAAATATGGAGATGCCCCGAGATAGGGAGAGCTGGCCCTCGAGGAGTGAGTACCAGATCCCTGGAAGAAGAAGACTCGGTTGGCAAAGAACTCACACAGCGGTTCCATGTAGAAGATGACACTGGCACTGGAACGGAGGCAGGCCCTCGAGGAGCGAAGTACCTGGTTCCAGGGAAACGGCTCTGAGGAATGGATGTTAGTAGTACTCCACTGATAGCCGTTGTAGCGAATTCTTCCAAGTAGAAGAGGAAATGGACACAGGCAGCGAGTCAGGGAAACATAGGGCCTCAAGGAGAGAGTACTGGTTACTTGATAGCGACCTGAAAGAAGCAAAAGAGGCCTCCGAGGAGCAGGTTACCCCGTTAGCAGAAAGAGTCCAATTGAAGTGGGAAGGCAAAGTAGCTGGGTACGGAGAGAGAATCCCATCCATAAGAATTCCCCTTGCTAACTCAACGGCTAGCAATAAACTGTAGGCTTAAATATCCGGGCAGCGTGACATCATCACAGGGGGACACCCCTGAGGAACGCGCCAATGAGGGAAATAAGAATGAGAGCCGTGCGGCACACGCACCCTAAGGTACCTGTAGAACATGGCGGGAGGCAGCACCCAAGCCCCGGTCCAGGGACGCTGGAGAAGACGACAGGCGGACGCCGTGGCAGCCAGGCGTCCGTGAAGAGCAGGAGGAGCCGCAAAAAAGGAAAGGTAGGTGGAGTGAAGCTTGTCGGGAAGTGACGGTCACAACACCTACACAAATAGACACACATAAACTTTGACTTAGTACATCATGGTGCCAGTATTAGGAAAGTAAGTTTATTTTGAGTGATAAGAGGACAGAACAAATAAATCAGATCATACAGAAGAAATAGTTGCAGATAATAACAATTGCTACACATATATATCAGTTATTGCTGGAAAAATAAAATATGAAAAAAATAGTTAACAGCATTAATTATCACAGAAAATTCCTTGGTGTGGAGAATCATTGTAAATCAAGACTGGAAGATTGGGCATCCAAATGGCAGATGAAATTTAATGTGGACAAGTGCAAGGTGTTGCATATTAGGGATGTGAATCGTGTCCTCGATCGTCTTAACGAGCGATTTCGGCTGGGAGGGGTGAGGGAATCGGGTATTGTTGCCGTTTGGGGGGTTAAAATATCGTGAAAAAATCGTGAAAAATCGAAAAATCGGAAAAATGGCAAAACCGGCACATTAAACCCCTAAACCCACCCCCGACCCTTTAAATTAAATCCCCCACCCTCCCGAACCCCCCCCCCCAAATGACTTAAATAACCTGCGGGTCCAGCGTCGGTCCGGAACGGCAGCGGTCCGGAACGGGCTCCTGCTCCTGAATCTTGTTGTCTTCAGCCGCGGCCATTTTCCAAAATGGCGCCGAAAAATGGCGGCGGCCATAGACGAACACGATTGGACGGCAGGAGGTCTTCCGGACCCCCGCTGGACTTTTGGCAAGTCTCGTGGGGGTCAGGAGGCCCCCCACAAGCTGGCCAAAAAGTTCCTGGAGGTCCACGGGGGTCAGGGAGCGATTTCCCGCCGCGAATCGTTTTCGTACGGAAAATGGCGCCGGCAGGAGATCTACTGCAGGAGGTTCGTTCAGCGAGGGTTCCGGCGCCTCGCTGAACAACACTCCCTGCAGTCGATCTCCTGCCGGCGCCATTTTCCGTACAAAACGATTCGCGGCGGGAAATCGCTCCCTGACCCCCGCTGGACCTCCAGGAACTTTTGGCCAGCCTTGTGGGGGGCCTCCTGACCCCCACGAGACTTGCCAAAGTCCAGCGGGGGTCCGGAAGGACCTCCTGCCGTCCAATCGTGTTCGTCTATGGCCTCCGCCATTTTTCGGCGCCATTTTGGAAAATGGCGCCGGCTGAAGACAACAAGATGCAGGAGCAGGAGCCCGTTCCGGACCGCTGCCGTTCCGGACCGCCGCTGGACCGCAGGTTATTTAAGTCATTTGGGGGGGTTCGGGAGGGCTGGGGTATTAATTTAAAGGGTCGGGGGGGGTTTTAGGGGGTTTTAGTGTGCCGGCTCACGATTCTAACGATTTATAACGATAAATCGTTAGAATCTCTATTGTATTGTGTTCCATAACGGTTTAAGACGATATTAAAATTATCGGACGATAATTTAATCGTCCTAAAACGATTCACATCCCCTATTGCATATAGAGAAAAATAACCCCTTGCTGCAGTTACACGATGCTAGGTTCCATATTAGGAGCTACCACCCAGGAAAAAGATCTAGGCATCATAGTGGATAATAGTTTAAAATCATCGGCTCAGTGTGCTGCAGCAGTCAAAAAAGCAAACAGAATGTTAGGAATTATTAGGAAGGGAATGGTTAATAAAACGGAAAACGTCCATAATGCCTCTGTATTGCTCCATGGTGAGACTGGACCTTGAATACTGTGTACAATTCTGGTCGCCGCATCTCAAAAAAGATATAGTTGCGATGGAAAAGGTACAGAGAAGGACAACCATAATGATAAAGGGAATGGAACAGCTCCCCTATGAGGAAAGGCTGAAAAGGTTAGGGCTGTTCAGCTTGGAGAAGAGACAGCTGAGGGGGGATAATATTGAGGTGTTTAAAATCATGAGAGGTTCTTGAACGAGTAGATGTGAATTGGTTATTTACACTTTCGGATAATAGAAGGACTAGGGAGCATTCCATGAAGTTAGCAAGTAGCACATTTAAGACTAATCGGAGAAAATCCTTTTTCACTCAATGCACAATTAAGCTCTGGAATTGTTGCTAGAGGATGTGGTTAGTGCAGTTAGTGTAGCTGGGTTCAAAAAAGGTTTGGATAAGTTCTTGGAGGAGAAGTCCATTAACTGCTATTAATCAAGTTTACTTAGGGGATAGCCAGTGCTATTAATTGCATCAGTAGCATGGGATCTTCTTAGTGTTTGGGTAATTGCCAGGTTCTTGTGGCCTGGTTTGGCCTCTGTTGGAAACAGGATGCTGGGCTTGATAGACCCTTGGTCTGACCCAGCATGGCAATTTCTTATGTTCTTATTGAATAAACACACCACTGTTTACATTTACTGATTTTTGCATTGTCTTCTTTGTTGTATGTAATATGTATGTAAATCACTTTGTAACAACACTATTACATGTTTATTCACACTGTAATAGTATTGTAATACGTCTTTGTGATCAATATATACTGCAATCATTTGCTGCTAGTTGAATCCTTGTGGTATTTATTCATATTATTTTGAGCAGCCTATATTGTAACAAGACTATTATAACATGCAAACTTGTCATGTATACAGTCGCCTTGTCTATGTGAGTATTTTATTTGGGAGAGTATCCATGTTTTATTGTCAAACCTATACATATTGGGATACATATGTCAGTTCGAGATAATACATTTAGGATAGTTAAGGTGCTCTAATATTATTAGTTTTGAGCAAATGTTAATAAAGTTGTACTTTTTAGTTATTACCATTTTCACTTACATTAGTGTTTTTGTCCTACTCATTGGAGTGTATTTGGGTCTGTTTGCTGACTACCTTTCATAATTACATATTTATTTTTATTGTATTTATTTATATTTATATTGCCGACATTCGATCTGCCACATCACATCGGTTTACATTCAGGTACTGTAGGTATTACCTAATCTTTTGGTATTGATGCTTATGCTTCCAAAAGAGCAGTCTGTGCTATCACATCTGGAAGCACTCTCTTCCTCTCTCTCCAGCTGTTATTTCTCCTTATACAGATACACTAAATGCTTGGGAAAAGCAGTGATGTTCCCTCCCTCCCTCCCTCTGAGTTCTTATCAATTTTAGGTGCAACTAAGTGGCATTCACTCTCTCAGGCTTTAGACCAGTTAATTGCTTACTTTCTTACTTTCTTACCATAGAACTACTGGAATAACTACAATAAACAGATTCTTGCCTGTTCGTAAGCATTTCACAGTACAAAATGGTGGCCTTCAAACTAGTCTGTGTCTGGGTGAGAACTCTGAATCCATACAGCTTAACCTCTAAATACATCCTCAGCCAAAGCAGTCAAAAATAATTTCATTACAGCAGTATGCCACTGTTTCTTGAGAAGTTTTTAAAGTTATTTTCCATATGGAAAATTGTACTGGGATGGAAAGTTTGGGTTGTTATTCTTTGTGGATCTCTGGAAGAGTGAATGTCTAGCTAAATTATTTACTCTGTTGTATACTTGATCAGTGGATGTACTTGGTTTAAAATATCCTTGCTGTCTGTTCTTCACAACCAATGCTTATTTTTTATATTCTATATTTGTGGACAGAATCTACTCAATCTGAGAAACTGGCTGGTAGGAAGATTTTATTTAAGGTTTCGCTTTGAAAGTGTTGCAATCAATTTAAGTCAGTGGGTTTTCAATATATTGTTTCAAAACTGTTTTCTACCTCATTAATTAAAATATATAGAGAGGGAATTCTATTGCACTAATACTTATCAGAATTTATAAATGTTCATCTTTCAAATTTAAACGAAGGTAAAAAATCACCATTCCGGATAAGTAATACATTGTCAATGTTTGGTGTTTCTTTGTCATGCTACCAGTAAGCCCTGGGTACTCAGTTGAAAGCTAAGTTAGTGCACGATGCTTGTAAGAGGGAGGTCCCATTTGAATACAGCCCCTCCTTCTCAGGGTCGGGAATGGCCGCCCCCCCTGGGGTTTATATAGCAGCTCCCTGGCTACTGCTAGGGAGGCAGTCCAGAAAGTAAGGAGCTTAGCTTTTGTTGTATTACAGGTCATTAGAGGAGCCAAGCAAGCCGTTTGGTGGTCCTGACCAGGGTTGGGTTGGTTTTTTTCTTTCCAGTCCACTTACTTGCTGGTCTGGATTTTTTGCCTCTGGGTACATTTTTTGGATTTTACTTTTTAAATGGTTGGAGGCTTACTGGAGCCTGTACACCTCCTGGGCCCAGGGAATGGGAAATCCTGGGTTTGGACCCGTGCAGATTAGTGAAGACCTGCCCTCCATACCCCACACAAGGAAGAGGGTGCCAATGACATGCTATAAGGTTACTAGGGCCGATTCTATAATGAGGCAGGGTGAGGCGGCTGCTTCAGGTGGCAGAATTTTGAGGCAGCAAAAAAATGCCCCTCTCAGAACACCACTGTGGCATCCACCTCACCCCCCCACAGTTGCCAACTCAGGCTGGCAGCAGCAGAAAAGAGGGTCACTGCTGTGAGCAGCAGCCACTGGAGGCCAAGCTGGCGGTGTGGAGGAAGGAAGAGGGTCACCACACCGAAGGCCTGGCTGGTGGCATGGAAGAGGGAGAAGGGCCACTGCTGCACCTGCCAGAGGCCAGGAAGAAGGACAATGATACAGTTGGAGGCCAGGCCGGCAGCATGGAGGAGGGAGGGACGATGACGCCACTGGAGGCCAGGCCGGCAGCAGCATGGAGGAGGGAGGGACGATGACGCCACTGGAGGCCAGGCCGGCAGCATGGAGGAGGGAGGGATGATGACACCACCACCGCCGGAGGCCAGGCTGGCAGCATGGAGGGGAGGGATGGGGCAGAATGAGAGAGGACTGCCTAACACCTTTGAAGGCACTCATCCGGTGCCTTAAACCTCTGGGGAGAGAGAGTGTTTATCTCTCTTTGGAAAGACAGCAACTTTATATCTTTGCCAGTTGGAGGGGGTGCTCTGCCCATCCAAAGGATGGATTTATTTATTTATTTAACGGTTTTATATACCGACATTCATCAAAGATATCACATCGGTTCACAGTGTAACAAGAACAGATGCCTGGGGCAGCGTTTTTTACATCGAACAGTATTCAGTTATAACACGGCAAACAGATAGTAATTAAGGGAAGGGGAATTATAAGGGGAGATTTGAATATAGAACTGAACGATTAAGAACAATATATACAAGTATATACATTATGAGCAGAGTACAAGGTATATTGGGCAGTATTTGATATGAGATAGAGAGGGGCAGAAGGTGAGGAGGGTGGAGCGGCTGGACAGAAGGCGTGGAGGGCTTAGGTGTATGCTTTAGTGAAAAGCCAGGTCTTAAGCTTCCGTTTGAAGGTTTTTAGACATTCTTCTTGCCGTAGCTCGACTGGCATTGTGTTCCAGAGGGTCGGCCCGGCAATTGAAAGCGCACGCGCTCTAGTAGAAGTTAGTTTGTAGAGTTTGGGAGGGGGGTAGGCATGGTAGCGAGATGTTGGTGTCTGGTAGGCTTGTTGGATTGGTGGAGGCGGAAGGAATCATTAAACCAGTTCATTTCAGGATTGTATAAGGCCTTGTGAATGAGAGAGAGAGCCTTATATTGGATGTGGGATGCAATTGGGAGCCAATGTAATTCTTTTTAATACAGGTGTGATATGTTCATTTCTGAGTGAGTTGGTCAAGATCCGGGCTGTTGTGTTTTGCAAGATTTGTATAGGATGGATGGAGTGTTCGGTAAGCCAAGAAGGAAAGAATTACAATAGTCAGTTTTGGTGAAAATGGTGGTTTGAAGTACTGTACGGAAGTCGGGAGGGTGTAGTAAGGGTTTCAGTTTTTTTAGGGTGTGCAGTTTAAAGAAGCCGTCTTTTAGTATATTACTGATGAATTTCTTCAGAGTGAAATGACCATCAAGGATGACTCCCAGATCTCGGACTTGTTGGGCAAATGGTGTATGAGTATGAGAAAGGGGGGGGGGGGTTAGGATTATTTTGGGGTGAATTAAGCATGATTTCAGTTTTAGTGGTGTTTAGTGCTAAATGGATACCCTACCCACCTGGGGACACTATTTTTCCAAGTACTGGAGGTTAGAAGTTCCCCTAGCTAGCAGCCGATATTCCTGCATAGATTGCGGAGGAGGCTGTAAAAGAGAATATTCTGTGGTGCTGTGGAGCAGTGCTGTGCCATTTCCACTTATTTGCAACAGTAAAGATGTATTTGGACACTAACACAGTGGCTCCTTTGACTTTATTTGGCACTTCCAGCACATACTGGGACTCACGCCGAGCCCCCTTCTCCAAGGACAAGAACAAAGGACAGGCCTTGGGAATAACCCCCCACTCGACAAAGACTCCAGGCCCGGAAAAGAAGAGGCATTGTTCAAGCTTGCATGGGAAGGTCAAGGTACCAGCCCCAAAGAGATATACAAATACTTTTATTGCCTCATTGGGTAGCAATCCACATTTGGAGCTAGGGTTACATTTAGAAGGCTGGAAAAAATATGCTCAGAAGTAATTGAAGAATTGCACAGATATTCCTGAGGCAAAAGAAAAGCTTACCTGCTTGGCGTGACTACACACATATTTCAAAACAATTGTGATGGGAAGGGCAATTTTCAAACCTGAGGAAATGAAGTTTTCATTTTACAATTTTATCCAGATAGAAAAGAGGCATTTTTGAGATGCAATTAAAGTAGGAGATGCAACAATAACAAGTAGTTTTGGATTCTCAAAATAACATGTTATTATGACCAGAAAAAGTATTTGCAGAAAATGCAGGCAGACATCTCTTTGGTGCATTCGTTTCTACAGCAATAATCTGAACAAGAACAGGGTAGGACTTTTGTTTTGGTTAGAGATGCTAACCCTGTGGGTAAAAAGTATCCAGTGTTTGCATCAATGAGGTCAGTTTAATTATTACCTCAGTAAGCTTAAATGTCTTTATTTTCCTTTTGTGTCTGACCAAATCGTGAAACTGCTGAATCGTGAAGTCTGCATTTTAATGAGCCTCAAACAATTGGTTCTAAAACAATGAATATTACAGAAAAATATTTTACAAATCCTACAGTATTTTACTTTAATCATTCATGTGTTATTTTTCTCATTTACTGCCATCATTATTCAGCTTACATAAAATCATCTACTTCCTTTGCGAACATCCTTTATTGCTTAATGCTTTTTTGAAAGCATTTCTAACGTCCTTGTTCCTGATACTATAGACCAACGGATTTAACAATGGGGTCACTACAAGGTAAGACAAAGAAATAAGCTTGTCCTGGTCTGTAGATTGACTCCTCTGAGGCTGTAAATAAGTGAAGGAGGCACATCCAAAGTGCAGAATGACAACCGTCAGGTGGGAAGCACAGGTGGAGAAAGCTTTCTGTCTCCCTTCTGCTGATGGGATTCTCAGAATGGTAGAGACAATGAAAACGTAGGAAACAAAAATAAAAATAAGAGAAGCTGCGATGGCTAGGAAACTATACATGAAGAGGGCTGCTTCAACAAGACGAGTGTCGTTGCATGAGAGCTTCAACACCGCTGGGCCACCACAAAAAAAGTGATCGATTTGGTTAGAACCACAGAAAGTTAAGGTAAAGAGAACGGTGGTTGGCAGCACAGACAAGAGCAAAGAAACGAGAAAGAAAATCAGTGTCAGTTGATTGCAGACTCTTCTGTTCATAATCACCACATACCGAAGTGGATTGCATATGGCCACATAGCGATCATAGCCCATGGCTACAAGGAGAAAACAGTTGTTGTTAGCCAATGCAATAAAGCAATACAACTGCACAGCACATCCAATGAAAGAAATTGCTTTCCTCTCTATGAAGAAGTTTGCCAGCATGTTGGGAATGACGACTAAAGTGTAACAAGTTTCAGAAAAAGACAGGCTGGAGAGGAAAAAAGTACATTGGAGTGTGAAGACGGGGATCAATTCTTGTTATTACAATGATGGCAAAATTTCCTGTAAGAATTAGCAAGAACAAAAGTAGAATCACCACAAACAGGATAATCTCTAGTTGTGAGGTTTTGGCAAAACCCAGGAAAATGAATTCAGTAACAGTGCTCCTGTTTTCCAGCCTCATTTTTATTCTTGCTGTGTCTGAGGAAAAAATTAAGGAGCATAGCGAAAATTTTATTTGTTTATTTAAAAACTCTTCTATACCAAATTTTAAGTTGGATAACCATCACAACGATTTACAGAAAGGCACTATAAAGAAATTCTAAGTGGTATAGATTATAAATTAAGCATGTGCCATCATAGTACGCCAACATATTTTAATACAATCAACTGTGTGTTTAAGTTAAGCCTATATCTTTATAAGGATATTGTTAAGATATTGTCAATCTAACATTAATATGCAATTGTAGGTAAAAAACAAAACAGCTGTTTGCTTGGTGCATCCTTATCTATCAACTGTTTTTCTCCTTCTCTTTGAGGAAATTTTATGGTATCTAACAGTTCTGCACTGCCGTACACCCCAATATCAGTCTCCACGGACAACCATGAGCTGAAAGTATGTTTTACTGCCAAATATTTATTCATTGGGCAAGCTAATCCAATTATTTTGCCTTTAAAGTATACACAGGTCTTTCAGCATTGAGTATGTGGCCACTGCAACACAGATTTAGTTTATCAAAATTCAGGATTTTAAACATTTTCAGGGAGAAAGGTATTTAATATCTTTGGTGAATAAAAATACATACTGCATTAAATAATGTGACTCAAAAACCCTGTGTATCTCAGGAAAACTAAATATATACATTTTATTTGTGTTTTAGGCCAAACTCCCCTCCAAACTGCATTAATACATTAGCAACATCATAACAACATGATCAATGTCATCATCTCTTTCCCAATATGCAGAGGCACTCTTAAGGTCCAACGAGGCAAGCAGGGACTGAGCCCAGAGAAAGCAGCAGGGGGTCCCCAGGGACATAGAAACAGGCCAGGAAAGAGGTGGGTGGCACTATTTTGGCAATCAACAGGCTAACAGAAGACCTGACCACCATGCCCAGCAGAAGCGGGATCAGTAGGGACTACAGACGGGGATGGGGTGAGGAGAATTCGTCGCAGCAGCACTGGCATCTCACCAGCACAAAAAAAGAGTTCAACTTGAAAAGGTTTTGCTCAGATGCCATTGGAAAGGAGGACCCCTGAGCCAGTTACAAGAGCAATTTAGTGAGCCAGGTCCACTAGAAAAGGGGTGGATCTGGACAAACATCCACTTTATCATTTTGTTCTCCCTTCGCTGTACCTTTTCCAGTTTAGCTATATCTTTTTTGAGATGCAGCAACCAGAAATGCACACAATACTCTAGATGCGGTCTCACCATGGCGTGATACAGAGGCATTGTCATCCACTGTTCTATTAACCATTCCCTTCCTAACAATGCCTAATATTCTGTTTGCTTTTTTAACCGCCGCAGCACACTGAGCCAACAATTTCAATGGATTGTCCATATGATGCCTAGATCTTTTTCTTGGGTTGTAGCACCTAATATGGAACCCAACATTGTGTAATTATAGCATGGGTTATTTTTCCCTATATGCAACACCTTGCACTTGTCCACATTAAATTTCATCTGCCATTTGGATGCCCAATTTTCCAGTCTCACAAGGTCCTCCTGTAATTTATCACAATCCGCTTGTGAATTAACTAATCTGAATAGTTTTTGTGTCATCTGCAAATTTGATCACCTCCCTTGTTGTTCCATTTTCCAGATCATTTGTAAATATATTAAAAACCACCAGTCCCAGTACAGATCCCAGTAGCACTCTACTGTTTAGAGTCGCATCTGTGGAGATTCTAAAATACAATAGTAAATCTGCGTGGACTCATATGTGCATATATGGGACCATGCAGAGTTGTCTGAAAGTTATCTTCTTAAAGTTAACTGGTGACTAACTTCTTATCAAGGAGTTATATGTCTAAAATTAGCATATATGCGTCTGTTAAACATCGAAACTTTGTAAACCTTTGTGATGGTGAAACTGAACGACGGTAAAACTCGATAAATAAATAAATAAGTAGCTTGTATTGATGTAAATGCTATTTTACAAACATTACAAGTACATGAATATTTTCTGTTTAATATGTACATTTACCTGTGCAAAAAAGAAGTTTAAGGGTGTTCTGGGATGAGGCCAAGAAGTACACAAATACATTGCTATTTTATAAGAGATTTACGTGAATATATTAGGCGACTCATTCACACAATTTCACATCTGCTAATTAACTAGGGCAATTGATATCTGACTATCTGTTGTCTGAAATTATTGGATGGGAGGTTTAGGTGAATCGGGGGGTAATTCAGGGTAAAGTAGTAGGATGGTCTCAGTGGAGGTATCATCAAAACTCTCTCCACTGAGAAAATTGACCATTTGGTCCTACTCTCTGTTTCCCATCTTTAACCAGTTTGCACTCTACAATAGGACATTGCCTCTTACCCCATGACCTTTTTAATTTTCTCAGGAGTCTTTCATAGGGTACTTTACCCAAATGTCCTCTGAAAATCCAATCCACTATATCCACTGGCTCACCATTATCCAAATGTTTAACTCCTTCAAAAAATGTAGCAGATTGGTAAATAAATCCATGCTAGCTGTGTCCCATTAAATATCTTTCCATATGTTCTGTGATTTTGTTCTTTAGAATAGTTTCTATGATTTTTCCCAGTACTGATGTCAGATTCATTGTTCTAGAGTTTCCCAGATCACTCCTTGATCCCTTTTTAAAGTTTGGAATTACATTGGTCACCATCCAATCTTCAGTTACTATGGATAATTTTAATGATAGATTACAAATTATTAGTAATAGATCTGAAATTTCATTTTTTTCAGATCTTACAGAACTCTGGGAGTAAAATCATCTGGTTTAGATAATTTTATTTATTTATTTAACGTTTTTATATACCGGGATTCATGCAAAATATTGCATATCGTCTCAGTTTACATTGTAACTGAAAAAACAAGCATGAGAGAATGCTAAATTACAAAGAACATACTATTCTTTAGTTATTTATTTATTTATTTAACAGATTTTTTATACCGACATTAAAATACACATCATATCGGTTTACATTGTAACAGCAGGTAGAAAGTACATTGAACGGGGACGGGGAGTGGACAAACAGAAAACAAGAGTTAGAAGGGATCCAACCGAGAGCCAGAAGGCTTAACTGAGAGAAAGGGGAGGGGGCAAAGAGGAGGAGAAATATTTACAAGTGCTAGGGGGGGGATTGAGGGAAAAATGGAATTATTTGTCAGTTTGTCAGTCTGCCCTATTAAATCTTCCAGGTTCTCTGTGATGTTTCAGTTCTTCCAAATTATTACTATTGAATACTGTTTCCAGCACAAGTACCTTCTCAACATCCTTTAGTAAAACCAAATCATAGAATTCATTTAGTCTTTCTGCTATGGCCTTGTCTTCCCTAAGTGTCCCTTTAAACCCTCCAATTGACTCACTCACAGGCTTCCTGCTTCAGATATATGTTTTAATGTTTTTATTACGAGTTTTTGCCTCTGCAGCTAGCTTCTTTTCAAATTCTCGATTCCTGCCTCATCAATGGTTTACATCTAACTTGCCAATATTTATGCTTTTTCTTTTTTTATTCCGATTGATCCTTTTTCCTAGGGGCATATCAAAATGATACCTATTTTCTGCTGGAAGTATAGCTGTAGGTGAAAGGGCCACTAATTATCAGCTCCTTGTGTCCCAGTTGACTTGTGTTTGCATTTGGAAAGCTGGCAGGATACACCTGTGTTTGTGGCCTGATTACACTCAACTCTAGCACTTACAGCAGTGGTTCCTAATCCTGTCCTGGTGACCCCCAACCAGTCAAGTTTTCAGGATATTCACAATGAATATGCATGAGAGAAAAATTGCATGTAAACAGCAATGGTGACATGGGGCAACCCAGACGAGTACCCCTGGTCAAAGAAAAAGGCTGTGGATAGGTACCCGTTTGCCATAACGCTTGCCCCTGGATTTGAATAGAGAACTTGTATTGCTTGGTAATAGAAACCTCCAAACCCCTTCTTCTCCAGGACAAAGCGAAGAAAGGACCAGAGCACCCTATCAAATGCCTTTTCGGCATCAAATCCCACTAAAAACGCAAAATGTCATAATGCCTCTATATTGCTCCATGGTGAGACTGCACCTTGAATTCTGTGTACAATTCTGGTCGCCGCATTTCAAAAAAGATATAGTTGCGATGGAGAAGGTACAGAGAAGGGCAACCAAAATGCTGGCTTTATGTTGAAAGTGAAGTAACAGACTTTCTCCCCTGCCGTTGAAGCAGAGAGCTTAGTTCTCTGCTTCAACGGCAGGGGAGAAAGTCTGTTACTTCACTTTCAACGCATAGCCAGCATAGCTCTCTGCTTCAACGGCAGGGGAGAAAGTCTGTTACTTCACTTTCAACGCAAAGCCAGCATAGCTTTCTGCTTCAATGGCAGGGGAGAAAGTCTGTTACTTCACCTTCAACGCATAGCCAGCATAGCTCTCTGCTTCAAACGGCAGGGACAATGTAGAAAAGAGTATCTATATATATAGACAACAACCAACAAGGACTAAATTACATAGTCGAGTAAACAAAAGCATGGGTTGTAGCTTGCTTATTGAGGCTGTTACTACCCCTAACTAAGCTACATATTCAATTAGATGCAGTTCCAACACTGCTCTCTACATTAATGGTGGGGTGGAAGGGAAATAAAACTAAAAGGTACTAAGAGCCAAGCATAACAAGTTAGAGGGAAAAAAAAAGTGCATAGCTTGCTGGGCAGACTGGATGGGCCGTTTGGTCTTCTTCTGCCGTCATTTCTATGTTTCTATGATAAAGGGGATAGAACAGCTCCCTTATGAGGAAAGGCTGAAGAGGTTAGGGCTGTTCAGCTTGGAGAAGAGATGGCTGAGGGGGGATATGATAGAGGTCTTTAAGATCATGAGAGGTCTTGAACGAGTAGATGTGAATCGGTTTATTTACACTTTCAAATAATAGAAAGACTAGGGGGCATTCCATGAAATTAGCAAGTACTACACATTTAAGACTAATCGGAGAAAATTCTTTTTCACTCAACGCACAATAAAGCTCTTGAATTTGTTACCAGAGGATGTGGTTAGTGCAGTTAGTGTAGCTGGGTTCAAAAAGGTTTGGATAAGTTCTTGGAGGAGGAGAAGTCCATTATTGACTATTAATCAAGTTTACTTAGGGAATAGCCACTGCTATTAATTGCATCAGTAGCATGGGATCTTCTTAGTGCTTGGGTAATTGCCAGGTTATTGTGGCCTGGTTTGGCCTCCGTTGGAAATAGGATGCTGGGCTTGATGGACCCTTGGTCTGACCCAGCATGGCAATTTCTTACGTTCTTATGTGGAAGGAAGGCCAAAGAATTGCTGGTATGGTAAAATGGGAGGTGTAGATGACTATTTTAGCCAAAAGATCTTTCTTCCAAAATTGGAAGGTTCCATCTGAAGAAAACAGGAAAAAGCATAAGTACTGGCAAATTAAATGTAAAACATTGATAAGACAGGCTAAGAGAGAATCTGAAAAGAAGTTGGCCATAAGAGGCAAAAACTCATAATAAAACCTTTCTTTTTAAATTTTATTTATTTATTTATTTATTTATTAGTTTTATCAATTCAAGCAAGACAATACCTTACTTCAGGAAATCAAATGACTCATCCCAGAAAAATAAGGCAATTTACAAAAACTATCCATACTATTAATAGTTATAAGTAATTTCCATAAAAGAAAAACAAATGAAAGAAGGAGGTAGAATTTGGGAGATACATAGAAATTACCAAGGAATATGCTTAACGTGAATAAAAAGACTGCACAATTTCTTGGATCTAAGTGGACCCGGTTACTCCAGGAGGAATAGACAGTATACTCCTGGAGTTAAAGGATTTAAGCTGCTCCGGGTAAAAGAAAACAAAACATTCGTTCAGAGAACGAATAATGCATTTACAAGGATACTTTAATACAAAAGAAAAACCTAGTGAGATAACTCTGGGCCTTAGGACAAGGAAGTTGCGTCTTCATTCTTGAGTGACATGGGCAAGGTCTGGAAAACTTCGGACATTTTGACCATGAAAAAGAGCCATGATGTTTTTAAAATATCTCTTCATCACCTTGCTCAACTCCTGCTCAGAGATAAAGGAAACAATTAGGGTTGAAGCCTCAAACTTCTGCAGTAGAGACTTCCAGAAACCGTGTTAAATCAATAATAGCTTCAGGACGTTGATCTTGTAAAGGTCTTCTTTTATTAACATCCGATAAGAAAAATGATTTGTTGATAGATGATATTTTTGCTTCTTTGAACTGTAATATTTCTAGGAAATATTTCTTGAGAGTTAAGTAGGAGTTTTTACCCACTATCTTAGGAAAATTCAGAAAACGAAGGTTCAAATGCCAGGTAAGAACATAAGAAATTGCCATGCTGGGTCAGACCAAGGGTCCATCAAGCCCAGCATCCTGTTTCCAACAGAGGCCAAGCCAGGCCACAACAACCTGGCAATTACCCAAACACTAAGAAGATCCCATGCTACTGATGCAATTAAAAGCAGTGGCTATTCCCTAAGTAAACTTGATTAATAGCCATTAATGGACTTCTCCTCCAAGAACTTATCCAAACCTTTTTTGAACCCAGCTGCACTAACTGCACTAACCACATCCTCTGGCAACAAATTCCAGAGCTTTATTGTGTGTTGAGTGAAAAAGAATTTTCTCTGATTAGTCTTAAATGTGCTACTTGCTAACTTCATGGAATGTCCCCTAGTCCTATTATTCGAAAAGTAAATAACCGAGTCACATCTACTCATTCAAGACGTCTCATGATCTTAAAGACCTCTATCATATCCCCCCTCAGCCGTCTCTTCTCCAAGATGAACAGCCCTAACCTCTTCAGCCTTTCCTCATAGGGGAGCTGTTCGATCCACTTTCTCATTTTGGTTGCCCTTCTCTGTACCTTCTCCATCGCAACTATATCTTTTTTGAGATGTGGCAACCAGAATTGTACACAGTATTCAAGGTGCGGTCTCACCATGGAGCGATTATAGAGGCATTATGACATTTTCCGTCTATTAACCATTCCCTTCCTAATAATTCCTAACATTCTATTTGCTTTTTTGACTGCTGCAGCACACTGAGCCGACGATTTTAAAGTATTATCCACTATGATGCTTAGATCTTTTTCCTGGGTGGTAGCTCCTAATATGGAACCTAACATCGTGTAACTACAGCAAGGGTTATTTTTCCCTATATGCAACACCTTGCACTTGTCCACATTAAATTTCATCTGCCATTTGGATACCCAATCTTCCAGTCTTGCAAGGTCCTGCTGTAATGTATCACAATCTGCTTGTGATTTAACTACTCTGAATAATTTTGTATCATCTGCAAATTTGATAACCTCACTCGTCTTATTCCTTTCCAGATCATTTATATATATATTGAAAAGCACCGGTCCAAGTACAGATCCTGAGGCACTCCATTGTTTACCCTTTTCCACTGAGAAAATTGACCATTTAATCCTACTGTTATGCTCAGGGTTGTGGACCCTTGGCCGACAAGAGGATGGTATACCTTTCGGAGGGTCCGTAGGGTCTCTTGTCGGGAGGCGGGACCAGCTGACCCTTGGCACTGGAGGCTGAGACGAATACAGAGGCGATGAAGAGACGAGATGAGGCGCTGAGTCTTCACCACTGGTGGTCTGCGGTCCCCCCGGGAGGAGCCCGTAGGGACCCGACCGCTGGGACTTAGGTGGACCTAGGGAGGTCAGAGCAATGGTGCAAAGGCCAACTGGAGCTTCGCCCTGGAAACCCGCGGTCCCCCCAGGAGGAGCCCGTAGGGACCCGGGCCGCTGGGACTTAGGTGGGCCCTTGGAGACGGAGTCTTGGAGGAGTCCTAGGTCAAGTGCCAGAGGGTCGTCGCTCACCAGTCCAAGGTCGTGCACCAGAGAATCGCCGCTTGCCAATCCGAAGTCAGGAACCAGAGAATCACCGTAAGCCAATCCGAAGTCAAGAACCAGAGAATCACCGTAAGCCAATCCGAAGTCAGGAACCAGGAACACCAACACGAAACAGGAGCAAGAAGCAGGAAATCACCGAGGCAAGCAGACTCAAACAACACTCGCAAGAGACGTTGCCAAGTCGAGGAATGAGCAGAGGAAGCCTCCCTATATACTTCCTCTGCTCTGGATCATTGGAAGCAGGTGAGTCTAGTTAAAGGGACCGGGTCCCTTTAAATGCAAATGAGTTGATGGCAGCCATCTTGGATCCCATGGCGGTGGCCATCTTGTATTCTCCCGGCAGTGAGACGCTGAGCCCCGCGGAGGCTAGGAGGGTTCCCAGCGAGTGGGTACCCCGCGGGCCCACTCTAGCCTGCAGGAACGACTGCCCTGGGTCTGGGCTTCCTTTGGGCTGTTTGCCACGGTGGGTCACTGCCGCGGCCAGGTAGGGGGGGTGTGCCTGCGGGCGGCCGCGGGCGCGAAACACAACAGTACCCCCCTCTTTAGGGCGCCTCCCTGGAGGTCTGGGTTTGGATGGGTGGTCTCTGTGAAACTGGTCCAAGAGACTCCGGTCCAGAATGTTAGCCATGGGCTCCCAGGAGTTCTCTTCGGGACCAAAGCCCTCCCATGCCAGCAGGTATTCCCATTTCTTGCGATGTTTCCTGACATCTAGGACCTCCCGAACCTGGTAAGTGAGGTCGTCTTCAGAGGCGACCGGTTGGGGAGTAGGAGGCGTGCTGGAGGGCCAGGACAACACCACAGGCTTCAAGAGAGAGACATGGAAGGTATTATGTATCTTAAGAGACGGAGGGAGACGAAGCTGGTAAGAGACTGCACCCACCTGCCGGATGATGGGGAATGGCCCGATGAACCGCGGAGCCAGTCGTGAAGATGGCAGCTTCAAGCGGATAAATGTGTACTTACCCAAACCTTTTGGCCCAGGCGGAGAGGCGGGTACGGTCTTCTGCGCTGATCCGCGTACTTCTTAGCTGCCTGGCCGGCCTTGACCAGGGCGCGCTGTGTGGATATCCAAAGCTGGTGCAGTTCCTCAGCCGAGAGCTGGGCTGCGGGAGACGGTACCGTAGTAGGGACAGGCATAGGCGGTCGTGGCTGTTTCCCATAAACAATCTGAAACGGGGAGGACCCCGTAGCCGCGGAGATGTGGGAATTCGGGTGAATTCAGCCCATGGTAGCAGACTAGCCCAGTCGTCCTGTTTTCGTTCACGTACAAACCGGAGGAGGAACTGTTTCAACGTCTGGTTAGTCCTTTCTGTGAGACCATTGGTCTGAGGGTGATAGCCTGAAGTATAGTCCAAGGTGACGTCAAACTTTTGGCATAGGGCCCTCCAAAAGTGGGGCGGGTGAATTGAGGTCCCCTATCGGACAGGATACTTTTAGGCAGACCGTGCAGGCGAAAGATATGCTGCACGAAGAGTTGGGCCAACTGAGGGGCAGTCGGCAGCCCTGGAAGGGGTACGAAATGTGCCATCTTACTAAAGCGGTCCACTACCACCCAGATAGCTGTATTGGCCGCTGGACAATGGTAGGTCGGCCACGAAAGTCGGTGGCCACGTGGGTCCATGGCTCCGCGGGCGCTGGGTAGCGGCTGGAGTAGACCTGGGGTCGTGCCATGGATCTTCTTGTGCCGGGCACATACCTGGCAGGAACTCCACGTAGGCCTGAACATCCCGGCTTGAGTTTAGGCCACCAATAGTATCGGCGCAGGTTTTGTAT
This sequence comes from Rhinatrema bivittatum, assembly GCF_901001135.1. Taxonomy (NCBI): domain Eukaryota; kingdom Metazoa; phylum Chordata; class Amphibia; order Gymnophiona; family Rhinatrematidae; genus Rhinatrema; species Rhinatrema bivittatum. The sequence continues at coordinate 27,596 of NW_021820307.1, read as the reverse complement.
CGTCCGGGTTTTGTCCAGGGTGGCCCGAGCAACGGGAGTCGTGGGCCCAAGAGAGGACATTTTTGCGCAGGTGCTGTGGGATCAAGGTCTTCCCAGGAGGGATGGTAGTGGTGGCAGACAGGAGGACCCGAGATGGTTCAATGATGAAGCGTGGTTCCTCCGTGCCTTCTGTAGATTCGAAGACGCGCGATAAGGCATCGGCCTTAACGTTTTTCCCGGCGGGTCTATAGCGGAGAACGAAGTTAAACCTCGTGAAGAATAGAGCCCAACGAGCCTGCCGTGGATTAAGCCGTTGAGCCCGCTGCAGGTACTCTAAGTTTTGTGGTCCCTATAAACAGTAAATTGGTGCTGTGCCCCCTCTAGCCATGGCGCCATTCTTCCAAGGCTACCTTTATCGCCAAGAGTTCCTTATCTCCTATGCATAGTTCCGTTCGGCCGGGGAGAACTGGCGGGAGGAGGAAGGCGCATGGGCGTAGCTTGTGCCTTTCAGAGGTCTGACTCAGAACGGCGCCACGCCTTCAGAAGAGGCGTCTACCTCGATGATAACGGCCGCTGCGGGTCTGGATGTCTAAGGCATGGCTGTAACGAGAATGCCTCCGTGAGGCGACGAAAGGCGGTTTCTGTCGCAGGGGGCCATTTTCTTGGGGTCCGCGCCCTCTCCGGGTCAGGGCCGTCATCGGGGCAACGATGGTTGCATAATGTGGGATAAAAGATCGGTAATAATTTGCAAACTCCAGAAACCTCTGGAGTGCCTTGAGTCCTGACAGCTGCGGCCATTCCACGAATGGCCTTCAGCTTCTGTGGGTCCATGCGGAATCCATCTTTGGAGACTATATATCCCAGGAAGGGAAGGGATTCCTGTTCGAAAAGGCACTTTTCTAGCTTCGCATACAGATTGTTCTCTCTAAGACAATGTAGTTCTTCAATGACGTGCTGGCGGGTGAGCGGATAAGGTATCTGAAAATATCAGTATGTCGTCCAGGTCTACGACCACACATCGGTACAGGAGGTCGCGTAGGATTTAATTCATAGTGTTCTGAAACACTGCGGGAGCATTGCAGAGCCCGAACGGCATTACTAAATATTCGTAGTGGCCGTCTCGGGTATTGAATGCCGTCTTCCACTCATCGCCCTCTTTGATGCGGATCAAGTTATAAGCTCCCCGGAGGGTCAAGCTTGGAGAAGATCTGTGCTCCTTGCAAACGGTCGAAGAGTTCCAAAATGAGGGGGGTAGCGGATATCGGTCTTTGACCGTTATAGCATTCAGGCCTCTATAATCAATGCACGGACGCAGACTCCCATCCTTCTTGGCGACGAAGAAGAACCCCGCTCCTGTGGGGGACTGGGATTTCCGGATAAATCCTCTCTTCAGATTTTCCTCAATATACTCCCTCATGGCCTGCGTCTCGGCCGGAGAAAGGGCATAGGTGCGTCCTCGAGGGGGGTTCTGTCCCTGGGAGAAGAGTGATGGCGCAGTCGAAGGATCGGTGCGGTGGCAGTACTTCGGCCTTTTGTTTAGAGAAGACGTCCGTGTATGCGGCATAAGGAGCTGGTAGACCGGGAGACTGGTGGAAGCTATGGAACAGATGCTGGCACCACGGAGTGGAGACATTTGCCGTGGCAATTCGGTCCCCAACGAGCCAGCTGCAGTGTCTTCCAGTCAAACTGGGGCTCATGATCCTGGAGCCATGGGAGTCCTAGAACAATCGGATGGATGGAATATTCCAGGACGTGAAATGAGATTTGTTCCTGGTGCAGGGCCCCAGCTCTGAGCTGGACGGGAATCGTGCGTGTGTCACTTGTTCTGGGAAGGGGCTTCCCCTGGATCGAGGAGATGACCATGGGAGTAGAAAGGCGGACTTGTGGGGTCTTTAGGTGTTCCACCAGGCCTTTCATTATAAAGTTGCCGCCGGCGCTGGAGTCCACTAATGCCAAAGTGTGGAAGTCTCCTTCGGTCGTGGATAGTGGACACTGGCAGTGTCAGTGGAGGTGCAGGTGTGGTACGGCCCAAGAAGAGACCTCCGCCAGGTCCTAGGGCCCGAGAGTTTCCCGATCGCTCTGGACAGGAGGCTTACTCTGTGGCCCGCCGTGCCGCAATAAAAGCAGAGTCCCTCCTTCATGCGCCGTTGCCGTTCCTGTGGGAATACTTTCCCACGACCCAACTCCATGGGTTCGTCGGCAGGTGCCCGAGGGACTTTGGGAGCACTCTTGTGCAGAGGAGAGGGCCTCCTTGCTGCTTTAGTCACCGGGATGCGGAACCTCATACGACGGTCTACACGATTGGCCAATTCAATCATGCCGTCAAGATCGTCGGAGAGTTCCTTCGCCGCCAACTCATTTTGGAGGCGCGATGCTAGGCCTTCCAGGAAAATACCATGCAGGCAGTCCTCTCTCCAATTTAGCTCCGCGGCCAGGGTGCGGAATTCTGTGGCGTACTCGGCCACAGTGCGGGTGCCCTGCCGTAAGAGGAGCGGTTCGGAGACCGCAGTGGACTTACGGACGGGTTCGTCAAACATCTTCCGAAATGCAGACAGGAAATGAGTCAAGTCTCTAAAGATCGGGGTCACTTCTTTCCCATAGGTGAGAGGCCCAAATTAGGGGCCTCCCGTCGAGCAGGGACATGATGTAGCTGGTCTTGACCAGGTCACTGGAAAACTGCACCGGCAGTAAGGAGAAGCGAACCTGGCACTGGCTGAGAAATCCTCGACACAACTTTGCGAGACGCGTATCGAGAGGGCGCCGGGAGTTTGTGTGGTAGTAACTTGCCCCTGGTCGCTTCCGGAGGCCTGGACGGAGTGGGATTGGGCAGGGGCGACCTCCTTGCGCCCCAGATGGAGATGGAAGCGTGGGATTCATAGGCCCTAGTGCTTCCAGACATTGGGTCAGGCCCTGTACCGCAGAGACCAGGACGTTGAGGGTCTGTTGTTGGTCTATCAGACGCTGGGCCATCCCAAGGAATGGCCTGACGGGCAGATACCTCCGCCGGGTCCATGGACTTGGCAATCTGTTATGCTCAGGGTTGTGGACCCTTGGCCGACAAGAGGATGGTATACCTTTTGGAGGGTCCGTAGGGTCTCTTGTCGGGTGGCGAGGCAGAACAGGAGGCGGGACCGGCTGACCCTTGGCACTGGACGCTGAGACGAATACAGAGGCGATGAAGAGACGAGATGAGGGTGCTGAGTCTTCACCACTGGTGGTCTGCGGACCACTGGTGGTCTGCGGGGTCCCTACGGGTCCCCCGGGAGGAGCCCGTAGGGACCCGACCGCTGGGACTTAGGTGAACCTAGGGAGGTCAGAGCAATGGGTGCAAAGGCCAACTGGAGCTTCACCCTGGAAGCCCGCGGTCCCCCAGGAGGAGCCCTTAGGGACCCGGGCCGTTGGGACTTAGGTGGGCCCTTGGAGACGGAGTCTTGGAGGAGTCCTAGGTCAAGTGCCAGAGGGTCGTCGCTCACCAGTCCAAGGTCGTGCACCAGAGAATCGCCACTTGCCAATCCGAGGTCAGGAACCAGAGAATCACCGTAAGCCAATCCGAAGTCAGGAACCAGGAACACCAACACGAAACAGGAGCAAGAAGCAGGAATCTCACCGAGGCAAGCAGACTCAAACACACTCGCAAGAGACGTTGCCAAGTCGAGGAATGAGCAGAGGAAGCCTCCCTATATACTTCCTCTGCTCTGGATCATTGGAAGCAGGTGAGTCTAGTTAAAGGGACCGGGTCCCTTTAAATGCAAATGAGTTGACGGCAGCCATCTTGGATCCCATGGCGGCGGCCATCTTGTATTCTCCCGGCAGTGAGACACTGAGCCCCGGGGAGGCTAGGAGGGTTTCCCGGCGAGTGGGTACCCCCGGCGGGCCCACTCCAGCCTGCAGGAACGACTGCCCTGGGTCCGGGCTTCCTTTGGGCTGTTTGCCACGGCGGGTCGCCACCGCGGCCAGGTAGGGGGGGTGTGAATGCGGGCGGGCCGCAGGCGCGAAACACAACACCTACTCTCGTTTTCCTGTCTTTTAACCAGTTTGTAATCCACGAAAGGACATCGCCACCTATCCCATGACTTTTTAGTTTTCGTAGCAGCCTCTCATGAGGGACTTTGTCAAACGCCTTCTGAAAATCCAAATACACTACATCTACTGGTTCACCTTTATCCACATGTTTATTAACCCCTTCAAAAAAATGAAGCAGATTTGTTAGGCAAGGCTTCCCTTGGGTAAATCCATGTTGACTGTGTTCCATTAAATCATGTCTTTCTATATGCTCTACGATTTTGATCTTGAGATAGTTTCCACTATTTTTCCCGGCACTGAAGTCAGGCTAACTGGTCTATAGTTACCCGGATCGCCCCTGGAGCCTTTTTTAAATATTGGGGTTAGATTGGCCACCCTCCAGTCTTCTAGAACAATTATTAAAATCTTTAACCAATTTAACATTGCAGGATTGAATTTCAAAGGTAACAGACTCCACAGTTTTTATCTGTGGTTGTAGTTCTTAAAGTTGTCTTCATACTTCCCTTCCGAAATGCCCACTTTAATATCCAAGTCCTTTATCTTTGCCTGACAGGCTTGCAAGAAGCAACCAAACTCAGTGATTAGGTCCCATAAGGCTTCCAAGGTTACAACTGCTGGCTTAGGAGGACAACGAAATGTCTCACCTGAAGTGCCATTATTGGCCAATTCAGGAACTCCTCCTGCCGACTCCGCGAAGGCTTCTGCCTGTACTACACCTGCTTCGACTGGGGAGGAGGTGGTAGGACCTTCAAACCTCAGAAACATCCAAAACCTCTGGAGGAAATGAAGGAAAAACAGAGACGCCCGCATCCATGCTCCACTCTGGCCCCCGCAGGCGCTCGGACCGCAACCTCACCTTGCGTCTCGATCAGAGGTGGAGTATCAGCAGGCATCGTCATCAGCAGGAGCCGTAGATCAGGGGGCTAAAAGTTACTCCCTCACCGGCATTCGCAGCGGGGCTTAGCAAACCCTCTGTCTGTCCAGAGGTATAGCAGGTGATTCGTCGCTGACTGGAGGGGAGAGGGGAATCCGAGGGGTAGATTCAGACCTCTCCCTTTTGCTTAAGCGGCATCTGTACAAAGTAACACCTCAAAGAAACGCGGAGCGATCCTATGCTTCTGGCTCACGTTGCCATCTTGCCTCCTAATAAAACTTTAAAAAATATCCGAAGCAGGAAAACTGCGATGGAGTCAGTTGGACCGTTAGATGATCAAGGAATTCAAGGGGCATTTAGGGAAGATAATGCCATCGCAGAAAGACTAAATGAATTCTTTGCTTCAGTGTTTACTGATGAGGATGTTGGGGAGATATCTGTTCCAGAGATAGTTTTCATGGGTGACAAACCAGATGAATTGAACCAAATCATGGTGAACCTGGAAGATATAAGTAGGCCAGGCTGACAAACTGAAGAGTTCCAAATATCCTGGACAAGAAGGTATATACCCCACAGTTCTGAAAGGACTAAAAAATGAAATTTCAGACCTATTACAAGTAATTTGTAACCTATCACTAAAATCATCCTTTGTACTTGAAGACTGGAAGGTAGCCAATGTAATCCCAATATTTCAAAAGGGCTCCAGAGGTGATCTGGGAAACTGAAGACCGGTGAATCTGACTTTAGAGCCAGGAAAAATCATGGAGACTCTTATAAAGAATAAAATTACAGAACATATAAAAAGACATAGTTTAATAGGACACATCCAGCATGGATTTACCAAAGGGAAGTCTTGACTCCGAAATCTGCTACATTTTTTTTGAAGGGGGTAAATAAACATGTAGATAAAGGTGAACCAGTAGATGTTGTGTATTTGGATTTTCAAAAGGTGGTTTACAAAGTCCCTCATGAGGCCATATCCTTTTGAGAATTGTAAACTGGTTAAAAGACAGAAAACAGAAAGTAGGATTAAATGGTCTGTTTTCACAGTGGAAAAAGGTAAACAGTGGAGTGCCTCAGGGACCTGTACTTGGACCAGTACTTTTCAATATATTTATAAATGATCTGGAAAGGGGTATGACAATTGAGGTTATCACATTTGCAATTGACACAAAATTATTCAGAGTAGTTAAATCACAAGCAGAGTGGGCATCCATGTGGTAGATGAAATATAATGTGGACAAGTGCAAGGTGATGCAAATAGGGAAAAATAACCCATACTGTAGTTTCACAATGTTAGGTTCCATTCTAGGAATTACCACCCAGGAAAAAGTTCTGGGCCTCAGTTGATATTACATTGAAATCGACATCTCAGTGTACTATGGTGGTCAAAAAGGCCAACAGAATGTTATGAATTAATAGGAAAGGAATGGCAAATAAAATAGAGGATGTCATAATCCTCTGTATCGCTCCATGGTGAGACCATACCTTGAATACTGTGTGAAATTCTGGCCTCTGCATCTCAAATACGATATAGTTGCACTGGAGAAAGAACAGAGAAGAGTGCCAGAAATGATAAAGGACATGGAATGGCTCCCTATGAGGAAAGGCTAAAGAGGTTAGGGCTGTTTAGCTTCTCTGTAGCTGGGCCTTCCCTATGGAACTCCATGCCTCCAGACCTACGCCAGGAACACTGCCCACTGCCCATTGACCTTTAAAAAGAAACTCAAGACCTGGCTGTTCAAACAAGCCTTCTCCTAACCCCTACCCTAATCCCCTTAATCTGTAAATGCACAACCAGTATTTTAACTGCTAAACCCGTTTCCAGTAATTACATTGCCTTTTTGTCACAATCAATATTTTATAGGGTATAGTTTCATATGTATAGTGTTGTTATGGCACAACTAGTAGTTATATTTAAATTCCTCTTTCATTATTTCATACTGCTTAGTTGCTCATTTGTCATTTGCTTATTGGCCAGCTTTTATTTATATTGTTTATTTAACTGTATAGGGTGGCTATGGCACACCACTGTTCGGTTTAAATATAGCTCTTCTGTTCTTCTCCCAATTTTCTCTCTACCTTTATTTTCTGTTAATGTTCCCCTCAGTATCTTTTCTCTCTACCCTGGTTCTACCCACCTCACACCCTCAAATCTGCTATGTCTCACACAGTATTCTACTGTATCTGCTTCTTATACATTTTGTTATAAATTTCTAAATTGATTTTTACCCTGGTTCTATGTAAACCGATATGATATGAATTGTGTCATGAATGTTGGTATAGAAAAGAATTAAATACATAAATAAAAATAAGACTACTGAGGGGGGTATATGATTGAGGTCTACACAATCATGAAAGGACTAGAACGGGTAAATATGAATCAATTATTTACTCTTTCAGATAATACAAGGACTAGGGGGCACTCCATGAAATTAGCAAGTAGCACATTTAAAACAAATTGAAAAAAATTATTTTCATTAAATGCACAATTAAACTCTAGAATTCATTGCCAGAGGATATGGTTAAGGCAGTTAGTGTTGCTGGGTTTAAAAACAGTTTTGATAATTTTCTGGAGAAGTCCATAAACTGCTATTAATCAATAGGGCATAGCCACTGCTTGATGCCAGCATGAATAGCATGGGATCTATTTAATGTTTGGGTACTTGCCAGGTACTTGTGACTTGGATTGGCCACTGTTGGAGATGGGATACTGGGCTTGATGGACCCTTGGTCTGAACCACTATAGCATGTTCTTATGTTCTTATTCATAGATTCTATACCGTCTTCAGACATATCAGAAAGAGTTAACATAGCAAGCAGAAGAGTCCTCCCAGAAGAGGGCTGCCCTTTTCTTTCTATAGGACTTAATTCCAAATCTAGGTTTAAAGGTAACTCAGAGGAAACCACATGACGATTACCATTAAATAGGGCATCAGTTCCACTCAGGTCACTCGGGATATATATACTTTGTCTCTTGTTGTTTGGTTATAGTTACTACCTAGTTCAATGTAAACCAAGTTGATTTGATTTGTATCAAGAAAGTCGGCATATAAAAGCCTTAAATAAATAAATAAATAAATAACTAAATAACTAAATGACAACAGTGGAAGATGGAAGAATGAGCTTGCCTTTTCTTTTCTTCCCCATAGCAAACTTGAAATGCCAAGATGGAAAAACAGGCACTAAGAAGCATGCCCCTTTGGTGCACAGCTTTGGCTGCATGTCAGTGGCTGCGTATCTCTGCTATATCTATGTTACAGGCAGCACAGGCCCTCCCGGTGACATCAGGCACTAGTTTGATGGTGGGCAGGAGGGCAGCTCACCTTGACTCTCGGCTTCTCCTCTCACTCTCCCACTGTGCGCCGCTGCCACATAGATGTTACAGGCAGCACAGGCCCTCCTGGTGACGCCAAGCACTAATTCAATGGTAGGAGAGGAGGGAAAGGCATCTCACCACCTTGATTCTCGGCTTCTCCTCTCACTCCCCCCTCTTGCATGATTTTAAGATTAGCTTAAAGTCTACCATAGATATGGAAGATGAGGGCCCAGATGTATTAAAAGGTTTTTCCTATGGTGAGGTCCATATTGAGAAGGCCGGTTAGTGGACAAGTTAGCCAGCTAAAGTTTTCCAGATAACTTTCCAAATATTCAGTGGGAGAAACATCCTGCTGAATATACCAGCCTAAAGTTATCCGGCTACATATAACCGGATAACAAACAAACCTAACTTTCTATGTTTGAATATAGCCAGTTAGGTTTTCATTTATTTGGGTTTTTTATATACCGGCATTCATGATAAGATCACATCATGCCGGTTTACATTTGAACAAGGAGTGCATGATAACAATAAAACTGAAACTAGTGCTTAGGAAATGCAGTTACAATGAACAAGGGTAATGGAACTAGGAGAAGAGAGAGAAAGACATAAGTAAGTTAACATCATAATTAATTATTTACAGAGCCAGAGTGGATACATTCTTTGAGTAGATGAGGTGAGATTTAGGAGTGTTCTGGGAAGGCTTGTTTAAATAGCCAGGTTTCATGTTATATGGTCTTGTATGGATGGATAACGTTCTACTTAACCAGATATCTTCAAACATATCAAGTTAAGTAACGCTGTCGCTGTCCTCACAAAAACATTTAAAGGGCCCACAGCCTGACCGTGAGCCTTCCTCCCACCCTGTCCCTTATACATAAATGGTCATCAGGCCCAGCACTCCTCAGCTCCAGGGAACGATCCCTTCCCCCCCCGCCAGTACAAACTTTGCATGATTTAATACAAAATACAGTAATGGGAACCCCCGGACTTCACCCCCCCCCCAGCAAACACTAAACAGGCTCACCCATTTTGGCTACCATCGCTGTCAGGCTTTCTGGTCTAAAATTTCTGGGATCACCCTTGGGGCTCTTGTTAAAAATTGGTATCACTTTGGCCATCCTCCAGTTTTTAGGTACCATGGCTGCTTTAAATGACAGATTGCAAATCACCAGAGACAGGTCTGCAATTTCATCTTTAAGTTTCATCAGAACGCTGGGGTGAATAACATCCCTTTCCGATGATTTGTTAATATTTAGTCTGTCTGGTTTATTGCATCCTCCAGTTTCATAGTGATTTTGTTTAGTTGCTCAGAGTCATTTCCATCAAAAAACATCTTTACTAAAGATGATGACCCCTGACATCCTCCTTAGTAAAATTAATTTAGTTTTCTGCTATTTCCTTATCCTCCCTGAGCACCCTTTTTACCCATTGGTCATACAGCAGTCCTACTGACTCCCTCACAGGCTTTTTGCTTTGAATGTACTTGAACAAGTTATTATTTGTTTTTTACCTCTGACAAGTTTCTTTTCAAATTCTCTCTTACCCTGCTGAATTATGTTTTTAATTGCCAGTGCCTATGCTCTTTCCAATATTTCTATTTTAGGTCTGCTTTCCATTTTTACAAGATGTCCTTTTGGCTTTAATTGTCGCCTTCATCTCACTATTAAACCATGCCAGCAGTCTTCTGGTTTTCCTTCAAGCTTTCTTAATTCATGGAATAATTTTGTTTGGACCTCCAGGATGCTAATTTTAAACAATGTCCACACCTCAATTTTCTAACCTTGTAAATTGCTAGGGTTTTTTTCTAATTAATTTCCTCATTTTATTTCCTTTTTATCACAAACTAAAAATTACCAAGAGAATTCTTATGTAAGGGAAGTGTTCAGAATTATAAAATTACAATAACAAAACAGAAATCAAAAGTCCACAACTTGCAGGTCAAAGCTTCCAATAAGAACAAGAAATTTCCACTTGAACAATCATCACAGAGATACAAGCAAGTAATCAAAAGAAAGAGTCCGAGTTACCGCCTTTTCTATTATAGGATTAAGCTAAGGGGCAACCAATTATGTCCCCACTAAGTCCCACACAGCCCTTGGTGGGGAAATGAAAACAGGACTAGAAGCAAGCTTATCATTGAGAAAAAAAAGTCAATTGAGCAGGGTCAAAAAGCACAAATTTCACATTCTGATATTTTGAGGAAAAAACTCACCTATTTGCAGAACTGTAGATTGAAGTAACAAAAATTGCCTCCTCCTCTTTTGAATGGCTTTAGCCACATCAGGAAATATCTTTACCTTAGAATTAAAAATAATTCATGCCTATGCTTTAAAAAAGTCTCAAAATCCAATCATGATCTAGTTCCAGCAGAAAATTAACTATTAAAGTTGCAGGTGTAGCTGAAGCTGCACCTGACATTTCCGAAAAGGCTGGAAGGTATAAACTAAACTCAAACAAAATTGGAGAAGACTCAAGATTAGTTATCCTCCTTCCATCAGTTCTCTGAGATGCCCATTGTGTCTATATCTTCCTTTAGTACCATATATTCTAACTTTTGACACTTCTGACAATCACATATACACATTTAAAGTAAGGTTATTTGTATTTCTATTTTTTATGTACCCACAACCTGCTTATTATCAGATGATACAGTCAGTTTGGAGTTCTTGCTATCTCCATGCTCTGTATTGAAATACATCTGGGCTTTTCCAGCTTTTACAACCACCATTCTATTGGGACCTTCTAAATGACTTGGCCTGCTAGTATCCTTTGAAGATAGCTCCCTCTAAACCATGCACTGCTGTGGACTGTCTGCTTTCCCCCATTTTCTAGTTTAAAAGCTGTTCTATCTCCTTTATAAAAGTCAGCAGCAACATCTTGATGCCACTTTGATTCACATATGAATAGACTTCCCCTTCCCCAGAATATTTCCCAGTTCCTAAGAAATCTAAAGCCCCTTTCCCTGCACCGAGACTCTGGAGCTCAGCTTGTTTCTGCAATCCTGCGCATGGAAGAGGGAACATTTCTAAGAACACAACCCTTGAAGTTCCGAATTTCAATTTTCTACCCAAGAGCCTAAATTTAGTCTCCAAGACCTCCCTCCTGGACTCTCCTACCACCTGACATTTTGACTGCTTGTGGGGACAAAGTAACAAGAAAAACAATTCTACATGCCAGGAGGAAAGAGGAAGCTTGTGTTCTGGGGGATTTCAGACCAAGTTTGTATTGTGAACTGCAGAGATAAGGCAGGGGTTGGGAGAATGTACCCAGCAGACCAAAAATGACAAAAATCATAACAAAGGATTTCCTAAATACTGCAGGTCATAGAAGAAACCTATGGAAAAGTACTGCCATGTTTCATGTGTCAATTACTACACCTAAAATGTTCAAGCTAGTTTAAAATACAAAGAAATCCCAAACTATGTCAGGATTTCTGGGCTCAGGGTACATCGCCCCAGAAGCAGCACAGAACTGCAAGGCTGGACGCTGAGCAGCACTAGGGCCAGCACTTTCTCCTGCAGGTTTAGCCCTTAGGTTCTGGGGTCCAGTAGCTCTTTGCTGTGGCAGTACATCATGGTGAGTCTATGCAGGCGACAGCAAGGTCGGTCAGACTGGAGCAAGACTGGACAGGCTGGTTAGTCTTTTACTAGCCCCTATCTGTAACTCAGCCCATATTTTCCTCTCCTAGCCTTAATTTGTACTTGTGTGCCTTTCCTCTCCCAGTCTGTAGCTCTATCTTTTATTTCTTTCATACATGCTATTTCTGTCCTTACCACTCTTTGGCACGTTTATCAAGCTATCTATAAGGTTTACCTTCAACTCTGTGTTACCTCAGTTCGAGATGGAAATCCCTATTATTCATGGACACGGTAAATATGGACAACACTGTACCTTCCACCACAGACCTAAACCTACAGAACGTAATTCCTTGATCCCCACTGCTCCAATTATTGTATCCTCGCTAGCCATCCTCTCTTCTCTCTCTCTACTCATTTGCAATGCTCAATCTCTGAGAAAAAAAGTTATAATCCATGATCTCCTACTAGAACACAAGCCTGTTTTCTTCTATCTGAAACCTGCCTCACCGACTCAGATAACATACAATTAACTCTCTATGCCCCCAACTATAGTCCTTTTTCCAAACCCAGACCCCACCATTGAAGTGGAGGCTTCCTTGCCCTAGTTAAGACCTCTTTAAAACCTCAAAAAAACTTCTGCCTCAAATTTATCCATATGAATTACTCCTCATAATGAAACCATTGCCAATTTCATAACTGTTTACTGTCCCCCAGGCTTGATACACCATGATTCAACACCTTTACTCGACACTATATCATCCCTCTCAATTGACCTTACCAAAACTATAATTACTGGTGACTTGAACATTCATTTAGATTCCCTATGTACCCTTCCGCTTCCTCGTTCTTAGATGCCATGGAAGGTCTGGGTTGGAGACAAATTATTGACACCTCCACTCACAAACTAGGATGTACTCTTGACCTGCTGTTTTGTAACCATAACTTCATCTCTCTCCCGCCAAACACCCTCTCTATCACTAGCGTACCTTGGTCAGACCACTTTCTTATTCAGCTATCTGCTAACCTTAACATTCAGCCCTCATGCCCCCAAAATAACAGCAGCATTAACACACACTTTAGAAGAAAAGAGTTTATCACTGAATCTTTTATTGAGGCTTTTCTCCCAAACATACCCTCAGTCAATACCAATGTAAATGACACTGTATCCACTTGGAATTCAGCAATTAGTAACACTTTAAGCACCATAGCTCCATTTATTCCTGTACATGTCAAATCTAAGACTCATACCCCCTGGTGAACCAGTTCGTTACAGTTGCTAAAATCTTCCCTCAGATGCCATGAAAGACACTGGCGTAAAGAAAACACCGCTTCTACTAAAAATTCCTATTTTGCTTGCTTAAGAAAATACAAAAAATAAATAAACAACGTCAAGAAAACTTTCTACTCTAATAGAATAAAAGCTGCTAATGGAAACTTATCAGTCTTGTTCAACATTGTTAAATCTCTAACTACTATCCAATAACTGGATCACTCACTTAAATAATTCTCTTTGCAACCACATGGCCACTTATTTCCAAGATAAAATTGCTAATTGCTTCACACACCCTGTCAATCTACATTCCTCACTCCCTACCCCGGTATGCAGCTGGTCTGTTTTTTTCCAAACAAACCCTGCTTCTGTTTCTCATATATTACACAAAGTCAAAATATTAACATCTCCTTTTAATCCCTGCCCTGGCTACCTTTTAAAAGAGTTAAATGAACTAGTCACCCCATTTTTATGCAATATTATAAATCAATCTTTAGATTCTGGCATTTTTCCTGAAGCCCTTAAACAAACTTCTATCCGCCCAATACCAAAGAAGAAAAAATGAAGAGCTTTCGAAACTATCTAATCTTCACATCTCTTACCTCCCTTGCAAAACTCATCGAATCCGTTGTTCTTCACCAACTGACTGTCTGTTTATCTGATAACTCAATCCTTCATCCAAATCAACACAAAGGTCACAGCACTGAAACACTGCTGCTCTCTTTATTTGACACTAAGGCTTCAAATACAAACACTGATTATATTTGACATCTCAGCTGCATTTGACACGCTTGGCCATAAAATACTCATTCATCAATTACAATCCATAGGCATAACCAACACTGTATTAAACTGGTTCAAATCCTACCTACACAATCACCCACACCAGATTAACATTGATCCCTGGTATCTTCTTCTGGTGTACCTCAAGGTTCTTCACTCTCTGTTATTCTATTTAACATCTATTTACTACCCCTTTGTCTCCTTCTTGGCAACCTCAATATTCAATTCAAAATTTATGCTGTCATCTAGTTTTTCGTACCTTACTCCACTGTCTGGCTATATATCAAAACAATAGAATTAATGCTTTCCCACAAACACCTCAAAATAGCTCTAAAACAGAAGTCATACACATCAACTATTCCTTATTCTGTCTGCAGCCCCCCTCTCACTTACTCTTAGATGATATATCAATTCCCATCATATCAAAAGCCCGAAACCTTGGTGTGCAGATTGACTCACGCTTATCTATGTCCTATATCTCTACAATAGTAAAAAAAAAACTCATTCTATAAACTACACCTACTAAAACGCCTTCGTCTTTGCTTTTTTCATGACTTCTGTACAATTTTACAATCTCTTACTCTTACAAGCATTTACTACTGCAACGCCCTTTACCTCGACCTCCCAGACAATGCTCCCTGCCCTGTGCAGTTAATACAAAACACGGCTGCACACATTTTGACCAGCACCTCCCGCAAAGAACACATATCTCCAATACTGTCTTCACTACAAAATTTTATCTATCATCCATAATTTAATTCACAATGACTCCAACTTGGCTATGTGCTCTACTCCGAATTTACCAGCTCTGCAGACAATTTTGTTCATTACACAAAAATCTCCTTGAGACACCATCAGTAAGGCTAGCCAGACTAGATATCACAAGATACCATGCCTTCTCGGTCACTGGCCCCATGCTCTGGAATACCCTCCCGGACCATCTAAGACAAATACCATCACGCACTGAATTAAAAAAAAAATCTAAACTTTCCTCTTTGCTTTGGCCTTTAACACCCCCTGACACCACTATCAGCTGACAATTAGTATAAAATTACTATTTCTGGACCCTTCACTTTTATTTTTTTCCTTCTCTCCTTATCCCTTACCTTCCTACGGTTGTTTATTGATACCTGTTTTATTGTTTGTTTTTACATGATTTTATTACGTATTTTTATTTGTAAACCATTTTGCCAGACTTTTTAGTTGTAAAAGTGGTATAGAAACCCTTTTAAATAAATAAATACATTTAGCCATCTCTCTTCCTAGTCAAGCCTCAGTCTGTAGCTGTCTCCTTCCCTTCCCCCCTGCTCTCTGTAGCTGTCTCTCACCCTCTCTGCAGCAATCTCTGTCCCTGAGACTTCCTTTTCCCAAGGCTTATCAAAGAGAATAAAGCAGCACTGTCTACCCTGTCAGGAAGCCTTTCTGCAGTTAGGCACTGACAAAAAAAGAAATGGAAATAGGTATTAAAACAGAAAGGAGAAACTTAAAAGGCAAAGAGCTATAGGTTTCTAGAAGATCCTCTCTGCAATGACTGCAACTTGCAGGGGGAAAGAAACGAAATCAGTTTCTGAATTAGTTAGCATTTAACTTTTCTATGTTCCCCCTAGAAAGGGAAGAATTTAACCTCATTTCCTAATCTGTAAAATTGTTGGAGCAAAGGAAAGCATATGAGGCAATTTAACAGCTAGAATTTCTTGACAGCCAGTCAAAACAACTTAACCCAATCCACCATCCCCATAAACTGCCCCAAAATAAAAATACCGGTAACCCAAAACAATAGTCAAAAAGGTACCTCGTGCAGCTGTTTATTATTTACACAGGTAGACATGAAGCTGTTTTGAAGTGTCCTGGTTCTTTTACTTTTGGGTGGCTGTCATACCTGTCATGTTTGTGGTGTAGGGAACACATTTTTTCAATCACTTGTACAGATAAATACAGTCGATGCATATAACTAACTGTATCAAAATTATAAGCACTGAGTTATACATGTAAACAGTATTGCTGGCCGAAAATTTAAAGCTTAAATAGACAACTGCAGATTTAAACATGACTGAAATTCTCATCAGAACACCTTTTATACAATCAAAATTATGCATGCTATGAAATCTTGTGCAAAGTTGAAGGTGTGTGAAAAATCCATTAAGTGCATTCTGCCAACTATATGTATACACATTTTTTAGGCATGTAAGTCCTGACAAATGTAGTCCTATTGTTATTAATATACCATGGTGCAGAAAGATATCAGCCAGCCACCACCGAGGCAGTTTACCTCTCCAAACAAGACAGTGGAAGGCAGTTATTAAAACATTTTCTTTTTTTTTAAAGGAGCAATTATTATTTTGAGTTCAAAACTAGAAGAGCAAAACTATTCCACATTAGGATATAAGGAAGCTTTAGATTTCCAAAGCTCATAGAAAGTTTGAAATATTAGAGAAATACTAACTTAAGTGCAGCAATATAATTTAAGATTTAGGCAAGGATACTTTGTTCTTTGTGCTTCAGCTTTTCATAGCCAGTGTCAAGAGCAAATAGCCACAACAGAATTTACTTTTTACAGAGACCTACCAGTCAAATAGAGAAGTTCTTACAACTAGCCATCACAATCAAAGTATCTACTCATACCTCGGTAACAGAGCCCTTGATCTTCTTAACTGAGTAACTATGAATGTTAATTACTCACCATACAACACAAAGTGCTTATAACTGTTCACAAGATCTATGGGACTAATCCCTGAGCAATTTGACAGACACTAGAAAAATTAGAGAGATGTACATAATATTCTTTTGTTTTGCCCAGCCTTCATGTCTTTCACCTTAGGAATCCTGAATAAATGCAAAGTACAAACTAATGGTTAAAACTTCCAATGTTCATAAATAATTTACAGATAGATTAAATGTATGTACAACAATGCCATTTTTCATTCAAAAAGCAGTGTACAGAAGGCAGTTCTGTGGTATAGACAGTGAAAGATATATTGACAAATCTCTCCCTCCCATGAAGTATGTTGGGAGCTCCCACACACATATCGGTTGCATGAATTCATCCTTTATTTCTCTCTATCAGTCATAAATAGAAGACTTCCTGTGATTTTATGTTTTATTATATGACATTGAATACAAACAAAAATACCAAGTAATAAAGAAATACTACATGGTGTTTTCTCACATGTTATAATTCAAGTTGTAAATCAAGTTATGCTGAGAACTGTGGGTTTCCTTTGTGTCTCCTTTTCTCTTTATTTTAGTCATATCTTTATACAGTACTGGACTATTGAGTGTCTTCAGTTACTAAAGAATGAGCATGGAATCTAATGCTCTGGATGTGCTTTTCCTATAAGCCAATTCCATCACATAATGGTATGGTTACTATCTTCTAAAAGCATGCTCTTAGTCGATTTCATCAAAACCCTTTTGATTTATTCAGAGTGGAAAGTCATATTTTGATCTTTTACTTACGTTTAGCAAATTTCATTACACTTTCCTGGGAGGGCTCAATTTCTGTCATTCCCAGAACATTTTCCCCTCAGTTTTTACCCGTACAGGTACATGATGGTCCAACACATGAAGATATCCTTATTGAGGGAACACAATCTGAGCAATGGTTACCAACCTTCCAGAAACTGAAGGTCAATCTCTAGTATAGGTTGTCATCTGACTAACTTATCCAGATTTGGTTTTACCCCCACTGCCTCTATGGGACATTTTATTTATTTATTTTATTTAAGTTTTTTATATACCAACATTCACGACGGTGGTCCCATCATGCTGGTTCACAAGAACAGGGGTGCAATTATAATAAACTTTACCATTTAAACAATAGTGCAGAAAGCAGTTTACATATAACAAGGAAACAATAACTTGGAAAGAGAAGGGAAATGAAGATCAGATAGTTATATATATGTATAATAACATTGTAAGAGGTGGCTATTAACGCTAATACTAGCGGAGCGGTTGTTGAATGAAGGGAGTTAGCTGGAAGGTTGGAGTTAGGAAAGGCCTGTAAAGACATGTAATTTTGCCTTTTGCTACAGAAATGGAAACCCACAAGTCCATAAATGCAAGGCAGCAAAACCAGAAATGGACAAATCCGTCAAAGTTATCCATACTCTCCAAGACACATGCTGCAAGCAATCCTAGAGAAATTGATGGAACTCTAACTTAAAGATAAGAATGCTGAATGGTGATCAGATTTCTTATCACATTCTCTTCAGATTCATATATTCCTGGAAACAATAGCCCTGCAATTTTGTAAAATTAAGGAATGAAGGAGCAAGACAACAGTGAATGATGACAGACAATTGGCATCTCAGAAACATGGTGGAAAGGAAGAGGTTAACCAATGGGACAGTGTTTATACCAGGATACAAATTATATTGCAATGACAAGAGAGGGGCATCTTGGTAGCAGGGTGGCGCTTTATGTCCGGGATGGCATAGAATCCAACAGGATAAACATCCTGCACGAGACTAAATGCACAATTGAATCTTTATGGGTAGAAATCCCTTGTGTGTCAGGGAAGAGTACAGTGATAGGAGTATACTACCGTCCACCTGGTCAAGACATTGAGACGGACAGTGAAATGCTAAGAGAAATTAGGGAAGCTAACCAAATTGGTAGTGCAGTAATAATGGGAGATTTCAATTACCCCCAATATTGACTGGGTAAGTTGAAACATCAGGACATGCTAGAGAGATAAAGTTCCTGGATGGAATAAATGACCAGTTTTATGGAGCAATTGGTTAAGGAACAGACGAGAGAGGGAACAATTTTATATCTAATCTCAGTGGACACAGGATTTGGTGAGAGATGTAATGATGGTGAGGGCCACTTGGCAATAGTATTCATAATAGGATAAAATTTGAATTAATGACTGGAAAGGGGACAGTAAGTAAATCCACGGCTGAAGCACTAAACCTTTAAAAGAGAAACTTTGAGAAAATGAGAAAAAACAGTTAAAAAAAAAATTTGAACGGTGCAACAACCAAGGTAAAAAGTGTGCAACAGGTGTGGACATTGTGGAAGACCGGACGGACTTCATGTCCGAACGGTCAGATTAATATGGGCCCAGGCCATTCGCGAAGCGGGGGTAGGGGAAGGCAGGAGAAGGAGAAAGAAAGGGAGTGGGGGCAGGGGGATAGGAGAGAGAGCATGCGCGCGAGGGGGATGCGTGGAGGGCTAGGATTGGGCCAGGGTGCAGGAGAGCATCGCGGCGGGCTAGGATTGGTCGGGGGGGATTTTTGAATCGGCGGGAGTTAGGTGCTGAGGTGCGAGGGGGGGTCAGTGGCGCGCGATCATCAGAGCGGGTAGGCACGGTTTGAATTGTTTCGCGGGTTCAGGCCTACCTGGTGCGGCAGGTTGCGAGCGAGGCGGGGTGTCGGACCGGGAGGCGGGCTGAGCTGTCCGAGCGAGTGGAGGCGTGGCGAGCATGGAGGGTCGGCGTTCGGAGTGGGAGGAGGAGGAGCTGGATCGCGCGATGCGGCGTTTTGGACTCGAGGAGGCAGCGTGGGTCCCTGAGGAAGAGGCGGTTCTTTCCGAGGAGAGTGAGGAGGCTCCGGAGCGGGTGAGAGCCATTGGCGTCGGTGAACGAGGCGGGCGTACTATTGTTGGACGGGCCAGGGCTGGGGGCGTGACGAGAGGAGCAGGCGGGGATTGGTCTGGGGGGCCGGCGGCAATCGACATCTGTGGCAGGGCTATAGAGGGGATATTAGGGGAGGGAAATGAGAATGGCGCGGCCTGGTTCTAAGCGGCGAGGGGGTCGCACAGCGTCCGGGGTGAGGAGGGTTACATCGGTTACTGGAGAAGGTGAGGGGGATTTTGAAGGCCCCACAGGGGGTGGTTATTCGTGGAGTTGAGGGGGATAAAGGGAGGGGGGGCTCGCGGGCCCGGACGGAGATTCGGGGTCGGAGAAGCAGGGGCGTGACAAGAGGGAGGGTGAGTGCTCCTCGGTTGCCGGAGGACAGTGAGGTTTTGGGGAAGAAACGGAGACAGGGACACGGAGGGGACAGAGGTGGATCTGGCTTAGCTCCGATCCCGTTGCCGGCAGAGAGTGCAGGCGTCAGGGGGGTTCCTGTGCTGAAAGAGCAACGGGGAGGGTGGGAGAGTGCATGGAAGGGCAGGGTTGGGGGTTTGTCGTGGGGGGCGGCCATCCATGAGCTCACTAGTGATGGGCAGTGCGAAGAGAATAGTGGGGGGGCAGGGGACGCAGGGCAGACCTGTGAGAGGCAGCGCAGCTGGCAGTACTGGGAGGTTGGCTATGGGGTGCAAAGTGAGGGACCTGCTGCGGGGTTTGGCTCCGTCTCTGTCCCGGATGTCTTTCCACAGGGGGGAATAATCGCGGAGGATGGAGAAATTCCGGGGCCGTCCCGGAGTGAGGCTTGGCGTAATGAGGCATCGACAGCGGAGGATCCAGGTCCGTGGGACAAGGATATTTGGAGGATTTTCCGGGGTGGAGCCCGATACAGCTGGTGAGTTTATCATATTTCCTCGTCAAAAAAGGGGGTGGCACCTAGTGCACAAGAGGAAGAGTGCAGGCAGGAGAGGGGTTTGTAGTGGGGGGGGGGAGCGCAGAGTGGTGTTGCCGCAGATTAAAGGAAATGGCAAGTTAGGGGATAAAAAGGGGTCGTTAAGTCAGGGAAAGCTAAAAAGAAAAGACGGAGAGCGCGGTCCAGTTCGTCCGATTCGTCGACTTCGTCTTCTTCATCTTCATCTTCTTCCTCTGTTCTTCGGGATCGGGGTCTGCAGTGCGGTCGGGCGCTGTTGGGGGGGCACAGTACACGGAGCCCCGGCATTAGTGGCTCTTACAGAGCTTTGGGAAAGAGGTGCCGCGTTCCATTAGAAAACGTATTCGGCGCCGCCAATTCATTGATATTTTTCAATTATTGGAAGGGAGGAGGGGAAAACGCAAAGGGGAAGAAGAGGCGAGAAAAAGGTGAGAGATTTTTGGGAGCTCAGAAGAAGGTAGCTCGTAATATTCATAACTGGATGCGAGCTTTTTTACGGTTAGCCAGTGTGGTTGGGAAAAAGGATCCGTCGCAATATGGAGCTCTGCTGTCGTATGCTGACTCCATCTTGGAGTCAGCATACGACATAATTTAACCAAGACCAACCCTCCATTACGAGGGTTGGTCTTGGTTAAATTATGATGAACGTTTTCGAGATCGTATGGAGGAGAATAAATTATCTCCTGGGGTACGCAAGACGTGGGACTCTGGTTAACCCAGATGGTTTCGCGGTTGTCCGGTGGAGGGCAAGGACAGGGGCTGGGTGCAAGTACAGGGCAGGTTCGGCCCTTTCGGAAGAACGCGCCCGGAAGCGGGCAAGGGAAAGGGCAGCGCGGGGCGTTCAGATGTCTGCTGGCGCTTTAATCGGTCCGAGTGCATCTTCCCGATTGTAAATTCCGGCATGCTTGTTCCACCTGTGGAGCAGGACATCCTGCTGTCAAATTGTTTCAAGCGACAAGGGGAGGGAGCATCTTCAATGCAGACTCAAAAAGGTTCAGGGAAGCCAGGCATTTGAGGCGGGCGCGGACTCCGCGTCCGAAGTTGCTGTCATGGAGCCTTGGTTGCGATTATATCCTAACAGAGGGGGGGGCGTCGTTATTATTGCAAGGTTTACGGGGAGGTTTTAAAATTCCATTCCGTGGGGGTCGGCCGTTGGGGGAGGGGGATAATTGTCCTCGGTGCACGTCTGGTGGACGTGGTTCGGGAAAAAGTGGAGAGCAGAAATTGAACTTGGAAGAATCGCTGGTCCGTTTTCGGAACTTCCATTTGAGGAATTTGGTGTTATCCCCGTTGGCAGTCATTCCAAAACGGTGACCCGGGTAAATTTAGGTTAATTCATACCTTTCTTTTCCGGAAGGTGCGTCTGTCAATGATGGCATCCCACGTGAACTATGTTCAGTGAGATACGCGTCCTTCGATCGGCAGTGCAAGTGGTCAAGCAGTGTGGCCCGGGCCGCGTTGATGGCAAAAGTAGATATCGAAGCGGCTTTTCGATTGTTGCCCGGTCCATCCGCTTAGTTTTCGTCTGTTCGGTTTTTCAATTTCAGCAGGATTACTTCTTTGATAAGTGCATGCCTATGGGCTGTTCAATTGCGTGTGCTTATTTTGAGGCTTTTAGTTCCTTTGTGCATTGGGTTGTGCAGACTAAAGCTGAGTCCAGAATGTTAGTGCACTACCTGGATGATTTTTGTTTGCAGGACCAGCGGGGTCAGATGCCTGTGAACGCTTGTTGCATTGCTTCAAAGGGGTGGCGATGAGTTCGGGATTCCATTGGCGAAAACAAGACGGAGGGCCTAGCACTCGTTTGGTCTTTCTAGGTATTGAGATGGATTCGGTTGCCATGGTTTCGCGTTTGCCGATGATAAGGTGGAGCGTTTGCGTGCTTTGGTGAGAGAGGCTGTGAGCCGTCCAAAATTGTCTTTGAGGGAATTACAGTCGGTAGTGGGTAGCCTGAATTTTGCTTGTCGGGTAATTCCGATGGGTAGAGTATTTTTGCGTCGGTTATCACATGCCATGTCCGGCTTGTCCCGGCGTCATCATCGAGTTCGTAATTCGCGGTACTTACGGGATGATTTCGAATATGGGATACCTTCCTGAGGAGCTTTAATGGAGTGGCTTTGTGGCAATCCAATCCACGGTCTAATCGTGATTTGGAGTTGTTCACAGATGCAGCGGGTTCATTGGGTTTTGGGGCCTATTTTCAAGGGGCGTGGTGTGCTGAGCGTTGGCCGGAGGCTTGGGTGGCATCTGGTATTACAACCAACATTACTTTCTTGGAGTTATTTCCGATTGTAGTGGCGGTACATCTTTGGGGAGAGCGGTTGCGAGGGCAGAGAGTAGTTTTTTGGTGTGATAATATGGGGGTCGTAGAGGTCATCAATAAGAGATCAGCACAGTATGAAGGTTTCGGACTTGTTGCGGGAGTTCATATTATGCTGCATGTCTTTAAATGTGACTGTCTGGGCAAGACATGTTCCGGGGATTTCTAATGGTGTGGCTGATTCTCTTTCTCGTTTCAAGTGGGAGTTGTTTCGAGAACTGGCCCCGGATGCGGAGCTTTGCGGTACTCCCGTGCCGTCTTCCCTTTGGAGATTCGGTTCCCGGAGTCTTGGAAAATGCTGCGAGCTTCATTAGCTCCTTCAACATGGACAAGTTATGTGGGGGGGGCCAGGCGGGTTTCAGCGGTGTATCGGCTTGGGGTTGGGCGGGCGGTCCGATTTCTGATATTGCTTTGATTCGGTTTATCGAGCGGGCAAGAGCAAGCGGTTGTTCACGGGCGTCGGTTGGGAGACAGTTGGCGGGTTTCTCCTTCTTTATGAAGGCTCATGGATGGGGATATCCGTCGGGTCGTTTCCTGATCCGACGCGTGCTGGCGGGTTGGTCAAGGGGACATCCCCTACGTTGACCAACGCTTTCCCATTACTCATGATATTTGGTTTTATTGTGGGAAGTTTTGTCGGAGGTCTGTTCTTCGGAGTATGAGACAGTATTGTTTCGGGTGACTTTTGTTTTGGCATTTTTTGGCGCTTTCCGGGTTAGTGAGCTCGTGGCTCGATCTGCACGAAGCAGTGCTTACCCGGGCCTATTGGCCAAAAATATTGTGGTGACTAACAGAACGGTGACGATTGTTCTGCCGCGGTCAAAGACGGATCAGCGGGGAAAAGGGCTGACTGTGGTGCTTTCAGCGGTGCCGGGTTTGGTATCCTGTCCGGTGCGGAATGCGGTTCTGTTTTGTTTAAGGCGACCGGAAGGGGCGGTTCAATTTTTGGTGCATTGTAATTTGGCCCCCTTGACCAAGTATCAGTTCATTGTGGTCCTTCGCAGGGCTTTAAGTTAGTGGGTCTGGATGAGCGTCGATTTGGGACGCATTCTTTTCGTATTGGGGCGGCAACGTCGGCAGCCGGAGCAGGTTTGCCAGGAGGGGTAATTCAGCGGATTGGACGGTGGCGGTCTGGGGCTTACAGGAGCTATGTCCGCCCAGATTTTGGTAGTGAATGAAAGGAGTCTAACTCTATTTTCTTTGCAGGTGCGGTGCCTGAGACAATGGTGGTGTGGATTATCGGGCATTCCTACACTTACTGGGCGCAAAGACATGCCTGCTGTCTCCATATGGCCCTAATTGGATTTGCAACGACGGGGGGTGCGGGTTGTTTGGTTGGGGCACAGGGGGATGTTGTGGGATGAGCTCATTCCTTGCGTGCAGAAGGAGCGCGCAAGGCGTGGTGCTCCGCGGGTTTTAGTAGTGCATTTGGGAGGTAATGACTGGGGCGGGATTTCGGGGAAGCAGTTCATCGGCATGGTTCGCAAGGACTTAATGACGGTGTCCATTTTGCTTCCAACGACATCCTGTGTTGGTCTGACATTGTGGTGCGGCCTGCTGAATGTGAGAACATTAGGTGGCGAAGATGTAGGTCTAAGGCAAATCAACAGATAGGGGCTTGGTTGGAACGTTTAGGGGGTCGTCACATCAATATGAGTGGTCATGGGGTAAAGTAACGGGTTTATTCCGGTCGGATGGGATTCACCTTTCCTTTGTGGGTTTGGACTTGTTCTTAAACTCCATTCAGGAGCCCTGGAAAGTTTGTTTCCTTTGTGAACGAGGCCGCATCTTTGGGGGGTCACAGGGCATAGGATGCCTGTGCCTGTGGCGGTTGGCCCGAGCCTGATCAGTTTATTTATTGTTATGTTAAATGGATTTTGGCAACAAGCAAGCGATGAGTGACAGCTGGGGCTGTTGTTGGGAGGCTCGGCTCCTTGCCGGAAGGTGGCGGGAGCAGATAGGCCAGACCCCTTGCAGAGTGGTGGCGGGGGTCCACCTAGGATTGCTCCTTGCAAGGCGTGTGGCGGGAGTTTATCCTAGTGTGTGAGGGGCCTTGCGAGCATGCAGAGAGATTGGTCAAGCTATCCTGCCGGAAGGTGGCGGATAGTTGGAGTGGGGGTTTTGCAATAAAATCCATGTTGTTCTTGTTAAATGGTATTATAGGCTCGGGTCACTTGTTAATAAAGCTGCGGCCTTGTTTTTCCCAAAACTAATGTCTCTGAGAATTTATTTGTTTGTATAAGAAGTGGGTGTGAGCGAATGATGTACTGGATGCACATATTATGGAAGACCGGACGGACTTCATGTCCGAACGGTCAGATTAATATGGGCCCAGGCCATTCGCGAAGCGGGGGTAGGGGAAGGCAGGAGAAGGAGAAAAGGGAGTGGGGGCAGGGGGATAGGAGAGAGAGCATGCGCGCGAGGGGGATGCGTGGAGGGCTAGGATTGGGCCAGGGTGCAGGAGAGCATCGCGGCGGGCTAGGATTGGTTGGGGGGGATTTTTGAATCGGCGGGAGTTAGGTGCTGAGGTGAGGGGGGTCAGTGGCGCGCGATCATCAGAGCGGGTAGGCGCGGTTTTGACCCACCCTCCCTCCCCTTTTAGTCAGTGTAGCGGGTGGGTGATGTTGGCGGTGAGGGTTGTCGCAGCTGGGGGAAAAAGGGGATATGGCGGTTGGCCCGAGCCTGATCAGTTTATTTATTGTTATGTTAAATGGATTTTGGCAACACAAGCAAGCGATGAGTGACAGCTGGGGCTGTCGTTGGGGGCTCGGCTCCTTGCCGGAAGGTGGCGGGAGCAGATAGGCCAGACCCCTTGCAGAGTGGTGGCGGGGGTCCACCTAGGATTGCTCCTTGCAAGGCGTGTGGCGGGAGTTTATCCTAGTGTGTGAGGGGCCTTGCGAGCATGCAGAGAATTGGTCAAGCTATCCTGCCGGAAGGTGGCGGATAGTTGGAGTGGGGGATTTGTAATAAAATCCATGTTGTTCTTGTTAAATGGTATTATAGGCTCGGGTCACTTGTTAATAAAAGCTGCGGCCTTGTTTTTCCCAAAAACTAATGTCTCTGAGAATTTATTTGTTTGTATAAGAAGTGGGTGTGTGAGCGAATGATGTACTGGATGCACATATTATTAAAAAAAAACCATCCTAAAAGCACAGTCCATATGTATTCCTCGCATTAAGAAAGGTGGAAGGAAGTTTAAACAACTGCCAGTATGGCTAAAAAGTGAGGTGAAAAGGCTATTTCAGCCAAAAGATCTTCATTCAAAAACTGGAAGGATCCATCAGAAGGAAATAGGATTAAGCATAAGCATTGGCAAGTTAAATATAAGACATTGATAAGACAGGCTAAGGGAGAATTTGAAAAGAAACTGGCCATAGAGGCAAAAACTCACAATGAAAACCTTTTAAAATATATCAGAAGCAGAAACTAATTGGTTCAGGAACCGACGAGAGAGGCAGCAATTTTAGATCTAATTCTCAGTGGAGCATAGGATTTGGTGAGAGAAGTAACGGTGGTGGGGCCGCTTGGCAATAGTGATCATAATATGATCAAATTTGAATTAATGACTGGAAGGGGGACAGTAAGCAAATCCACGGCCCTCGTGCTAAACTTTCAAAAGGGAAACTTTGATAAAATGAGAAAAATTGTTAGAAAAAAACTGAAAGGAGCAGCTACAAAAGTGAAAAGTGTGCAAGAGGCGTGGTCATTGTTAAAAAATACCATCCTAGAAGCACAGTCCAGATGTATTCCAACATTAAGAAAAGTTGAAAGGTGGCAAAACGATTACCGGCATGGTTAAAAGGGGAGGTGAAAGAAGCTATTTTAGCCAAAAGATCTTCATTCAAAAATTGGAAGAAGGATCCAACAGAAGAAAATAGGATAATGCATAAACGTTGGCAAGTTAAATGTAAGACACTGATAAGACAAGCTAAGAGAGAATTTGAAAAGAAGTTGGCTGTAGAGGCAAAAACTCACAGTAAAATGTTTTTTAAATATATCCGAAAGCCTGTGAGGGATTCAGTTGGACCGTTAGATGATCGAGGAGTTAAAGGGGCACGTAGAGAAGATAAGGCCATCGCGGAAAGATTAAATGATTTCTTTGCTTCGGTGTTTACTGAAGAGGATGTTGGGGAGGTACCAGTACTGGAGAAGGTTTTCATGGGTAATGATTCAGATAGACTGAACCAAATCACTGTGAACCTAGAAGATGTGGTAGACCTGATTGACAAACTGAAGAGTAGTAAATCACCTGGACCGGATGGTATACACCCCAAGTTCTGAAGGAACTAAAAATGAAATTTCAGACCTATTAGTAAAAATTTGTAACCTATCATTAAAATCATCCATTGTACCTGAAGACTGGAGGATAGCAAATGTAACCCCAATATTTAAAAAGGGCTCCAGGGGCGATCCGGGAAACTACAGACCGGTTAGCCTGACTTCAGTGCCAGGAAAAACAGTGGAAAGTGTTCTAAACATCAAAATCACAGAACATATAGAAAGACATGGTTTAATGGAACAAAGTCAGCATTGCTTTACCCAAGGCAAGTCTTGCCTCACAAATCTGCTTCACTTTTTTGAAGGAGTTAATAAACATGTGGATAAAGGTGAACCGGTAGATGTAGTGTACTTGGATTTTCAGAAGGCATTTGATAAAGTTTCTCATGAGAGGCTTCTAGGAAAAGTAAAAAGTCATGGGATAGGTGGCAATGTCCTTTCGTGGATTACAAACTGGCTAAAAAAAGGAAACAGAGAGTAGGATTAAATGGACAATTTTTCAGTGGAAGGGAGTGAGCAGTGGAGTGCCTCAGGGATCTGTATTGGGACCCTTACTTTTCAATATATTTATAAATGATCTGGAAAGAAATACGACGAGTGAGATAATCAAATTTGCAGATGATACAAAATTGTTCAGAGTAGTTAAATCACAAGCAGATTGTGATAAAT
>NW_021820306.1:0-50031 GCF_901001135.1 Rhinatrema bivittatum | reverse complement strand
CGCGCGCAACTTACTTCAGCCCCAGGGCTGAAGTAAGTTTTGTAATAAAACACAGAAAAAAGAAAAGATAGGGGGAAAGGAACGGGGAAAGGCAGTGCGGCTCGGCGCAGCGCGCACAATTGTGCACCCCCTTGAAGGCGCCGAACCCCAATTATATAACATGCGCGTGCCTGCGTGTGCATGTTATAAAATCGGGCGTACATGTGTACGTGCCGGGTAGCGCGCACACATGTACGCTGCTCACACTCCTTTTAAAATCTACCCCTAACTGTACAGATATCTGAGGAAAACAGGACTTAGCCTCTCGGCCACACTGAGCTGCTTGTTGCTGATGCGATAAAGGACAGTTGGGGCCTCAACGAGCACATGGGAGTGGTCCAGAGAAGAAACTAGGACAAAGATCAGCAGAATCAAGATAAAAAGACCTACTTCAAACTAACTATTTGAAATCAGACAACCAACAGCTCAGAGGAAAAGCTTTGGACATTACCAATGTTAATGAAGTGACCCATGAAGGAGGGAAAAGCTTTTTGGACTTTATCAGTGACTAATGAAGTGACCAATGAACTGTTGTTGTTTTCCCAACGTGTTGTCCCGGATTTCTAAAATACATCACATTGGGAATTGTGAGGAAAGTATTTTGTGTATATATTTTTAATGCAAACTCTATGCTTTGATTGCTTATTCTCAGACTTATAAGTAAAACATCTGTATTTAAGTGTGTAGTGTATTCTGTGACATATAACCTATCAGTCAGCCCCCCTCCCTCCTTTTTACAAAGCTGAAATTCTAACACCGGGACCTGTAAATGGAATTTATATTAGGGATGTGAATCGTGTCCTTGATCGTCTTAACGATCGATTTCGGCTGGGAGGGGGAGGGAATCGTATTGTTGCCGTTTGGGGGGGTAAAATATCGTGAAAAATCGTTAAAAATCATTAAAAATCGAAAAATCGAAAAACCGGCACATTAAAACCCCCTAAAACCCACCCCCGACCCTTTAAATTAAATCCCCCACCCCCCCGAACCCCCCCCCCCAATAACTTAAATAACCTGCGGGTCCAGCGGCGGTCCGGAACGGCAGCGGTCCGGAACGGGCTCCTGCTCCTGAATCTTGTCGTCTTCAGCCGGCGCCATTTTCCAAAATGGCGCCGAAAAATGGCGGCGGCCATAGACGAAAAAGATTGGACGGCAGGAGGTCCTTCCGGACCCCCGCTGGACTTTTGGCAAGTCTCGTGGGGGTCAGGAGGCCCCCCACAAGCTGGCCAAAAGTTCCTGGAGGTCCAGCGGGGGTCAGGGAGCGATTTCCCGCCGCGAATCGTTTTCGTACGGAAAATGGCGCCGGCAGGAGATCGACTGCAGGAGGTCGTTCAGCGAGGCGCCGGAACCCTCGCTGAACGACCTCCTGCAGTCGATCTCCTGCCGGCGCCATTTTCCGTACGAAAACGATTCGCGGCGGGAAATCGCTCCCTGACCCCCGCTGGACCTCCAGGAACTTTTGGCCAGCTTGTGGGGGGCCTCCTGACCCCCACGAGACTTGCCAAAAGTCCAGCGGGGGTCCGGAAGGACCTCCTGCCGTCCAATCTTTTTTGTCTATGGCCGCCGCCATTTTTCGGCGCCATTTTGGAAAATGGCGCCGGCTGAAGACGACAAGATTCAGGAGCAGGAGCCCGTTCCGGACCGCTGCCGTTCCGGACCGCCGCTGGACCCGCAGGTTATTTAAGTTATTTGGGGGGGGGGGTTCGGGAGGGTGGGGGATTTAATTTAAAGGGTCGGGGGTGGGTTTTAGGGGGTTTTAGTGTGCCGGCTCACGATTCTAACGATTTATAACGATAAATCGTTAGAATCTGTATTGTATTGTGTTCCATAACGGTTTAAGACGATATTAAAATTATCGGACGATAATTTTAATCGTCCTAAAACGATTCACATCCCTAATTTATATACAAAAATAAGCTTTCTGTGCACAAAAAATGCTTTCTGTGATGAAAGCATTTTTGTGCACATAAATCATGACTAGATACTTCCCACTCCCTGAGTTTAAAATGTGCAATCAACCTGTATTGAGCACACATTTTAACTCGGGTTTGTGTGCATATTTTCTAGAAGCGCACTTGTTTAACTCCTAATGCATTAACAGCATTAGCTTACTGCACTGGGAGTTAAAAACATTTTTAAACCATGCATTAAACTGTGTGTTGAATGTCAGCACACAATTTTAACCCACGTTATTGCATAGAGAGGAATAAAGAACCATAAACATGCAAGTAAAATTCATATCACACAGCTGTATTATCATATGTATCAATCATGATATGGATTTCATGAGCTCCTTGCTATTAACTGATTTTCTTGCGGTGTACTTTAGTGTCTACTGTGGTGTACTGTCTACATAATGTCCAAAGGTTTCAATACTAAGAACTGGCAATCGCTGTAATTAACACTCGCAACTTTAAAAGGTATTATTTGGCAGATGTTTCCATGCCAATGCAGTTTCTCAAAATTAACAGCCCTGAAAAAAAATGAGAACTACAACATCTGGTACCTTGAAAGAAAACTCCAGGAGCTTTATAAATGAATGCTATAAAAGGAAACTGGGCCCTTGCAAAGAAATACTATGAACCAGACTGAGATAAAAAAAAACCCCCAAACATCATAAACTAGGAGCCCTAATACACTGGCCAACATTACAGAACACAGTAGAATGCAATGCCATAAGAACTGTGATCTGGACCTGGACACAAAGAATTCTCTTTGCATCCATCCCAAGCTCTCAAGAAATTGTCCAACTGCGACGACAAAACCTACAGACTCAAAAGTAACATTAAGAGGGTAATTTTCAAAGCCATTTTTCTGCAAATAAAGCAGTGCTCTACCCATAGAAAAAGGCTTTTTTAAAGTTGCCCTTCCTGTCTGCGGAGAAACGTCTGGGTGTAGTGCCATTTACACATGTAGCTGAGAAGATATATTCTTGGGGGCTGGGCTGGAAAGGGTCTTGTAGGTAAGTGCACATTTTCTAAATTCCTAAAGTATGCATGAACTTTTTCTTGGGAAAACTATCTGCACAAATCAACAGATATAAAACATGGGCTGCTGGTTTTCCTGAGATCATTTTCAAATGATGCAGTACATGCAAACTTTTACTTTGCCCCAGTTTTCACAGTCCATGGGTAAAAAGTATTCATAGACTCTGAACCAATGTGGGCAATTAAAAATTACCCCTCCCCCCCCTCCAGAGGGCACTGCACACCCATTTTTTAGGAGTTTAGATATTTTTCTCGACAAATACATTTAAAGCACTCCACAGGACACAGAATTTTTACTCGTATGCTTTTCTTTTAGAAAATGTAAGGTATAAACTCCCAAGGTGAAAAATCAATTGAAGAATGCATTTGGAACAAGCTGAGGTTTTGGTAAGCAGTTTATGCTAAGAATCTAAAGCATTTTAGCTTAGGAGCATGTTTGTGGCATTATCTCTAGATAACCCATGTGCAAAGATGCAGCAGAGTCTAGTAAATAGGGCCTTAAGTGCTCAATTCAAATATAAAAAGTTATGTAGAATGTTCAAACTTGAACAGTCATTGTGCAATATGCAGTGTACTTGTTTTCCACTACTGTGGAACAGTTATAGGTTTATTCCTATTGTAACTCAACAGGACTTTGTCATAGCACCTTTACGTCACACACTTCTTCCACAGTCTATTCTCTGGTTATTTAGCAGGAACCTTCTCATACTTTGCATGAATAGGACCCACTACTAGTCTGAGCCACTCTACTAGAGGATCTCCTGGCAGTGCTGGGAAGACATCTATTCCCACTCATCACCTGCTCCTTTAGGTTAGAAGAAGCTAGATCTGGTCACTTGGGAACACAGTCTTTTTTTGTCTGGTTTTTTTTTTTTAACACGCCTGAAGGGAAAAGAAATCAAAAACTTTTCTACCCTCTAACTTTGTTTACATCAGGTTTTCCCTTTGTAAGACTTTTTCTCAGTAGTTGCTTGCCCTGTTTGACATCCCTGAACAGAAAACATTTGGCCAGAAGAGTTATTCATCTGGGCCTTTCGCATTTTCCTTGTTCCACAACCTTCCTTTCCCAGAACTTCTCTCCTTCCACTTCTAACAGCGTGTGTGATATGCATGACTTCGGAAGATTTTTTAGAAAAATCAAGCTCCCTCCTCGGGTCTTCTTTCTTTTTCTTCGACATCTTTGGATTTCTGCTTTTCAACAGTGGACTCTTAATTGGCTTCTTAATGCTGTTCAGTGATGATAACGGAGTCTCTCTTGCCAACTGACTGTGATCCAGAGGGGAAATAAGGTGCTTATAGGGCTTCTCCTCTGACTGAGCCAACTCAGATCCCTCAGCAGAATCTGAAGGCCCATCTGGCCTCAGACGTGAGCTGAAATCCTTCCCCTTTGTCACATCTGCAAGCAGAGGAGCTGAAGATGAGCTGCTGAAATCTGACAAATTAAGAGACTTCTTAGATGGAACACTTTCTTTCTGCCCATCATCTATTTTCTTCATGTTCAAATCAATGCTAAGATTCCTGAACAGCTGCCGAGCACAAGGAGCTTTCTTACCCTTTCCTCTTACTGCACTCCTGGGAGGTGTTTTCAGAACCCTATTAGTCAGTGGGTCATAGTACTTCAGAGGACAAGGTTTGTATTTATACCTTATACAATCTTTCCTATTTGTGGAGCACTGGTTTCTCCCCGTTTTTTGAATACCAGGTTTTCCTCTACATGGATTTGTCTCTGGATAGGAAAGAACATAGACCACACTATTGGGCTGTACAGGCCTTAAAAGTTTGTTGTATGACTCAGGAAGCTTGAGAGCACAAAGCCTGGTTTTCATTTCCGGTGTTCTTTCATTTTCCAACCAATCAAACTTTGCTTCTTCTGAAAGAGGCCTTTGTTCCTTCCTTATGACTTTTCTCTTGATCACTGGGTAGTTGACCACACTGGTCTGAGTCCCATGGCTGACCTTAACAATCTGACATCTTGAAGCAAGGCGCCATGTCTTTCTTCCAGGATTCCTGATAATTGATGATTTGCACAGAGTATCGGAAGCTAAAGAGGGGTTATGAGAATCTGTACTATCACTCACATGATCACTAACAAGCGGCAGTGTTTTAACTAATGCAATCTCTGTTTTGTTATCTGTAAGAGGCTCAATACTTCCTTCTGTTTTCTGCTTTTTACTACTCTTCTCCCCACAGTTGGTCAAGGATTCATTATCAAAGTAACTTCGGAAACGCCCTTTTTTGAAGTCCTTTACAAGTGCATCCACTTTTAAATCATCCTCATGCATTATCTGAGACCAAGTTTTCCCCACAAAGGAAGGTGGTACATGAGACAGAGATTGAATAACTGCTTCTTTACTGTGATCCTCCATCTTCTCTTCTTCTCCTTTCACTGGATAAGCCTGAAGTACAGAGTTGAGCTGTGATTCATAATTATTATCTTGCAGGCTGACATGAATTTCTTGAAGATGGCCAATTTCTTTGACAAAGTCCTTGGAATGATAAACTCCAGATTGAATAGGTACATTCAAATCAAAACTTATATCGGATCCCTCTGTATTGCTCTGCCCCAAAAGTGATTGAAAGTTTAAGGAAGAATTATTAATTTCTTCATCTTTGCTGGATAATTTTGCAGGTGAAATTCCATAACAGTACTTCAAAATAACTTCTTCGATGACTTCATCCACAGAGTTTAAACTGATTCTACTCCACCGACCATCTTCTGTTATGTGCTGGTGTACCCCACTACTGTGGGAGCTTACTAGATTCCTGAGGTATAATTCAGAAGTCCTAGTTTTATCCTGAGATTTAAGCCATCATGTTTCCAAATAAGTAAACCTGAGTTTGTATGTGAAGAGCTGCCTGGGTCAATGGTTGTTTTCAGATGTGAAACTGATGGATTGTTTACATGATGTGATGGTGACACCCCAACAGAACTTGGGTATTTATCTCTGTGTTCCTGTTTTATACACATTTGTGGCATGGCCTGATCCAGTCTCCTGGGTGAAAGCACATTCTTGGCAATTTCAGGGCTACAAAAGTAATTGAGAGCTAGAGGGCTAGAAAGAGAACTATGAGGTAATGTGGTAACGGCACCGAACAAGGCTTCATGGCTGGTAGCTGCAACATTGTTTAATGGAATAACATTTTTTATATTGCTACAAACACATTGGTCTTGATGGTAGATTTGTGCTGTAGGCTCTGGCTTTTGAAAGAGCGGCATGAAAGACCCTTTTGATTTGCAGGAATTGGTAGTACATGATTCAGCAGGGTGTTTTTCTCCTTCAGCTCCACCTGTGGTGTGCTTTTCTCCTTCAACTCCATCTGCCTTTTTTGCCTCATCTCTTGGAAATAGGCAAACATCAAAAGAATCTTCCTTAGGGGTAGGCAGAGTGAAAACATCTGGCATATCATCATATGTAGGCCTAAGGGGAAAAATAAGATTCTATAAATATATAATTTAGTAAAAGGAAGACTACAAATTCAATTTACAATAAATATTTTTAGGAATTGAGTCCTATACTATTTCAATGAATGCCAGACATGCATGAGGCCCTACAATTACAGTATGGGCTTCAGTGAACATTGTCATAATGGATTAGTAATGTATTGCAAGCAGCAAAACCCAATGAATTTATGACATATTGCATGGTGAATTCAATGATAATGAACTGGCAAATGAATGGAATGATTTAGCATTATATTTTTCTGCTATTTAGCTGAAATCTCATCTAACATAGTAACATAGCAATGATGGCACAAAAAGACTAAATGGTCCATCTAGTCTACCCAGCAATTTGCTTATAATAATAACTGCTGCTCCTTCCAGATTATCCCATACGTTCTCTGTTAAGGGTAGTAACTGCCGCTCCATGCAGGTTACCCCCATACTTTCTGTTAAGGTTAGTCAATAAGTTCATAGACTAATCTAGTTGAACTAATGAGAGGTTTATTTTAAAAAAGGATTCTATTCCATAATATCCTCATCATTCATTCATAATTATACTTTGGCAAAATATTGCCAAATCTGTATTAAACATAACAGGACTTAACAACTCATTGCCAGTCAGTTGGCTCCTATTTGCACTTTCCGATATCAAACCCTTTTTAGTTTATTTACCAATGCATTGGCTACAAAATTCACTGATGGTTGTGCAATACACACCTCAAACCAAAGGCTCAGTGACTTCAGAAACCATGAAGTGGAAATGTAGGATATTATAGTCTGCCTGTGACAAAGCTCCACCGACAGACCCACAAAAACACTGTCAATTACATTTTTGTATATTTTGTCACTGGGATTGCCAGTGGAAGCCCTGCTTTCATGCTCATTTTATCACAATTTGTTCTAAGGGAATGAAATGTCACATGAAAAAGCAAAGCAAAAATCATCATTGTTTCTATTTGTCTTGCTTTTCCACCATAAGAGTTCAAAGGGGTTGATTTTAAAAGTATTGCTTGCGATAAAATGCCCATATATGCGAATATGTGGGCCGTGTGTGAGCAATGTGGATTTTAAAAGCCGCGATTTACGTGTGTATATGCGTGTGTGAGAGCAAAAAAATAAGGGAGTGGAATGGGGCGGTGACTGGGTGGGGCATGGGCATTTCAGGGCAGGGCCAACAGTTCACATATAACTCCCATATTTTAAAACCAGAGGCTGCCGCACATGGTAGCTTGTTCGCCACATAAATTTACTCTCCTGCTCCTGATGAGGAGCAAGTTTGCAGAAATCATGTTTTAGGGCTTACACAACATGGTGCGGGGTCTGGGTCAACTGGAAGGAGTGCAGGATGAAGAACCAATGGGGTCTGGATGACTGAGATTGACTGGGTAAACTGGTTGACTAATTGGAAAAACTGGGAGAGTCCCTCATGCGAATGTGTTTTAAAATCCGCTTACAAATGCACATTAAAGCCAGCAAAGTCCTCTGGATGATACGTGAAGTAGGTTTGCTCGAGTAGCCTCTTAAAATTAGGAGCATAATTACGCGCAGCAGGTGTATTTTAAATCATATGTATACAAGTGTGTGCATGATTTAAAATTCCAGCGTTATCTCTGCTTGCACACCAATACTTGCATGTATGGGTGCACACGTGGCTCATTTTAAAATTAGCCCTGAAAGCATGTTACAATCATTGTTATATTAGTGAGATATCTATCCATCAGCAAATTACAGTCTACAGTCATAGCAGAACAAAATAGCAAGATCCAGTGGTGAGGCAATACTGATTACAGAGAATGAAGAGTTATAAATAACATACAAGACATAGTCACAATACAAATGTCCTCCAGAGGGCTAAGATTTTTTCAGTAAGGTAAAGTGGAAAAGGCTTGGCTCCACAGGGAGCAGTTTAAGTGGTTCCTCTAGGCACAGGTGGAGCATCAGGGGCCTGATTGTGAATCTGGGAATCAGGTAGTCAACCATAAGCTGCTGTAACTAACCAGGTAATGCAAATAAGAGCAGGTTGCTTACTTTTTAACAAGTGTTTCTCCAAGGACAGCAGGATATCAGTCCTCACATATGGGTGATATTCCGATGGAACCTGGCACTGAAATTTGATTTCAAACTTTCTAGAAATTTTGAGCAGTTTTTGGATGCAACAAGCCATTTTTTTGTATTTTCTGGTCTTTTTTTATAGAGGCAGCCTGGAACCAAATACAGGACCTAGAGCGATGGGAGTTGGGTTCTACATCTCAAAGAGACTTGTTAGGAAATACTTGTCAATTCTAACTGTCACATCCTGGAAGTCCCTGTCCAAGCACTAATGCGATGTGAATGTGTGGGAGAATTCCATTTCACAGACCTCTAACATGAAGGCTGATCTTAGGTGGGCTATCATTGCCAACTGAGGCTTAACAGGCCCCACTAGATTCAAGACCTCCTGGGCATACAGAGGGAGATGCAATCTACTAGCCAATTAGAAAGAGTGTGCTGGGAGGAAATGATGTCATCAGGGCCAGATGGTAGCCTAAATTGGAGCTCATCCAACAAGCGGGTGAATCGAGCATCTATCTTGGGCATCTAAGAGCGATTCATGGTTCAGAATACTGGAGTCGCTCTCTAAAGATGGGCAATGTCTGTCAAGAAGAAAACTGTCTATTTTCATTTCTTATACTAAACTTTATGAAGGTCGGGAGGCTGAGTCCTGAGATGATGGCAGTAGGTAGCAGCGCCTGATACTGGAAGTAGGCCCCAAAAGGCAACAGCACTTCTCTCTAAGAATGAAATGCCGACATGCACGGAATTCTGAAGCTGGCTCTGCGAGTTAAGGCAAGATATCAAAAATTATAAAAAAGAAATGATGGCTTTACATGGCAGAAATGAAAGAGGAAATGTCTGAATTGGGCCATTGCTTGGATGAAACAGATAATAAAACTGAGGCACAAGCTGAAGAGTTACATCGTTTACAAGAACAACATAAATCTTTGCAACTGGAGTGTGAATTATCGGATAAGCTAGATGATCTTGAAAACAGATTGTGGCAGTGTAACTCACATTTTAGAGGAATGCTGGAGACCCCCAAATTTATGGATTGTGAATCTGAGATCATCCAGATCTGCAGAAGCTTACTGCAATCCCGGAACATGATGACCAAGAACCCGCTCCAATCCATTAAGTTGGATAGGGCTCATTGAACCCTTAGGCAGAAAATAGCTAACAGACCCAGGAATATAATAACATTGCTTCCACAACTATGCAATAAAACATACAATTACCAACATTGATAGGAAGCAACTGACCTGGAAGAGGGAAGGTCAGGACATAGGAATTCTTGCTGACATATCTCAAATCCCACTTCACAAAAGAAAATCCCACTTTTTGCAAAAGAAAATATACGGTACTGATGGCTATATCCTATTGGCCTATAGTTCACCATTTATGGAGCATCGTCCAGGTTCAAGAAGGTGGATGATGTCATAGCAGCTTTGAAATAAGCTGGCTTTATGGAAATTGAAAGGAGACAAAGGCCAACTACCGTTACCCCTCGCAGAAAGAGGAACATCTACGATGGCAGCACATCGGGAAGGGAAGCAGGTGTCTACAAAGGAATTCCTGGGGGGGGGGGGCTTAGCCTTTTCTACAGATGCCACATGAGCAACAGTGACTACTTAACTGATGGGATAACCTATGATGAATTGGATACTCTATTTCTATTTTTGGAATAGTGTTTGTTTGCGATCTGGTCCATTTCCTATATAAGGATCAACAGGGATTATTTATATTGGTTCTGCTTCTTGTCATAAATTCTATAAACTGATGCCCAAGAACTGGAGTTATCATAAGCGTTAATGTTTGCTGATACTTTCTTTATTTTGTTTTTATTTTATTACTCTAATGTTTTCATTGTTTTCAATATTTTAATGATTGCTTGGTTTGGAGACCATCTGCCTCAATGTCTTTTCCTCTGGAGGTCATGGTGGATCTGCTAGGGGGATATTGCAGATAATTCTGGGGGTTTGGGGAAGGGGGAAATCTTGGGAAGGGGGAGATGTCAGCCAAAAAGAAAAATGTGGAGACTGGATATGGGTACAAGAGAAGAGGCGGCATAGTGGTGAAGGTGAGATGGGCTGTTTGCATGTATGTTGGGGCTTGGGAGCAAGTAAAGAGGCACTATATACAATTCTATATGATTCATAATGATGCACTTTAAGCTTTTGTCTCTGAATGTAAAGGGCCTGAATACTCATCGGAAAAGACAATTATTATATAAAGATCTGGATAGAATGCAGGCTGGAATTGTGATGCTGCAAGAAACCCATCTGAAAGGAAGATATGAGTTCTAATGAGATCAGACAATTATCCCTCTAGGTATTGGGCTGCAAGTACTAAAGCTGCAAAATATGCTGGTTTGGGAATTCTATTTAGGAAAGATTTTATTTTTTAATATAAATCTTGTTATAGGGATCCTGGGGATAGGTATCTCATTTTAGTAATATTCGTAGAGGAAGAAACATATAAGTTACTTAATATTTATGCTCCAAATAAGGGGATGTTTTTGTTGCTTTTGTGGAGACGGCAGTAGGCCATTTAATTATAGGGGGAGATTTTAATGTTATCCAGAATCCTGTTATAGATAACTCCTCTGTCACAATTCGGATTCTCAGTAGTCCCATGGCTTGTTCAAGGCCTTCCTGAATAAGGGGAATGTTATTGATGTATGGAGATCTCGCAATCCCAGGTCCAGGAATTCCACTTTTTTCTCCTGCCCTCATA
This sequence comes from Rhinatrema bivittatum, assembly GCF_901001135.1. NCBI lineage: Eukaryota > Metazoa > Chordata > Amphibia > Gymnophiona > Rhinatrematidae > Rhinatrema > Rhinatrema bivittatum. The sequence continues at coordinate 38,793 of NW_021820306.1, read as the reverse complement.
AATTATACTCAAGAATTGATTTGCTTCTATTAGATAGGGAGATTATTAATAGAGTGACAGCTGCAAATATTGAACCGATAACATGGTCAGATCACGCCCCCATATGATTAACCTTAACATTCCAGAATTATGATAAAGGACGACAGTATTGGAGGTTGAACGATACTTTATTGGAGGATGAGGAATTTACCACACAAGTGAGTATCTAGATTAAATGAAAATACAGTTATGTCTCCAGTAGTGGTCTGACATTGTTTGAAGGCAGTGATTCAAGGGAAGTTGATTTCTAGAGTTTCCTATAAAAAAAAGAGAAAGAATGAAATAGGGAGGAAGTCAGATCTTGAGTTTAGGACAATCTCATAAGAGAACATTATCTCAGTCAGTCTTGTGTCAGCTGGAAGAATGTAGGGCTTGGTTATCAGAGCTGGATTCTGCCACTATTGCACACAATTTAGAACTTGTGCAACAAACTTTCTTTGAGGGCAGAAATAAAGTGGGGAGGTTGTTAGCTAATAAATTAAAAAGAAGATCTTTCCAAAATAATGTGGTTAAAATTAAAGACAAGGCGGGGGACATGTTGACTGCAAACTAGGATAAAAGATTGTGGTTTCTGCAGATCTATTCAGAATTGTATAGCCGGATGGGGCCATAGATTTAAAGGAGTTAGACAAGAACATAAGAACATAAGAAAATGCCATACTGGGTCAGACCAAGGGTCCATCAAGCCCAGCATCCTGCTTCCAACAGTGGCCAATCCAGGCCACAAGAACCTGGCAAGTACCTAAAAACTAAGTCTATTCCATGTTACCATTGCTAATGGCAGTGCCTATGGTAACATGATGGACCCTTGGTCTGACCCAGTATGGCATTTTCTTATGTTCTTATGTTCTTGTCTAACTCCTTTAAATCTATGGCCCCATCCGTATCTAAGTATCTAAGTGATATCTCCTTGCCAATCACATCGCCCGATCAGAGAAGCAGACTTTATAAAGAGCTATCACAATTGGAAGTGTTAATAACTGTTAAAAAATTGAAACCTGGCAAATCACCAGGTCTTGACGGGTTCATGGATTCATTTTATGAGAAATTTTCAAAATCTTTAAGTGCCCCATTGGCAAAGATGTTTAATTTTCTCAGAGGTGAAAAGTACTCTATTGCAAAATTCTAACTTAGCAGGTATAAACTATTCTGGTTAAGCCGGGATGTGACCCAACTCATACCGCCTTATTTCACTTATTAATCTAGATTTGAAAATCCTGGCAAAGATCCTGGCAGATTGAATAGCTTTATATCTTCTATAACCAAATTCAAATCAGGCAGGGATCATTTCTGGGCCTTATGGCTTCTGATAATGTTTGCAAAATTGTGGATATTATATGGTGAATGAGAAAGAAGGAGATCCCGTCCTTGTTCCTTACAATGGATGCTGAAAAGGGTTGGATATGGTATATTGGCTATTTCTATTCAAAACGTTGGAGAAGATGCAGTTTGGAAACGTTTTTATTCAATGGATTCGCAAACTGTATTAACTGCCCAAAGCCTGTATCAAAGTCAATGGGGGTTATTTCTGATATCTTTTCTGTTAGTCAAGGCACAAGACAGGGTTGTCCTCTAGCCCCTCTACTTTTCGCTATATATTTTTTTTTTTTTTTAACTGTTTGCAACCAAATTCTGAGCTAATTCTAAAATTACAGGAACTAATGTAGGGGAATACTCTTTAAAATTATCCTTGTTCGCAGATGACATACTTTTTACTTTAGCAAATCCATCTGAGTCATTAATGGAGACAGTGGCAGAAATGGAGAAATTTAGTCTAATCTCTGAGTGTTAAGATTAATTGAGATAAATCTGAGATATTAAATGTGACCGTTCCCTATTTGCAAGAAAGGTTGTTGAAGACTAAATTTCCCTTTAACTGGGCTAGACACAAAATAAAATAGAGTAGACAAACTGTTCCAGCGGAACCATCCTCCCTTACTTGCTCATATATATAAAGACTTGGAAGAATGGGACAGATATACCTCGTGGCTGGGGAGAGTACCTACGGTAAAAATGAATATCCTTCCCAGATTCAGTTATTTATTTCAGACCTTGCCTACAGGGGTGCCTAATGCAATGCTGAAACAATGGCAGAGACATATTATATAATATATATTGGCAGAGAAACACTCCCCCCCCCCCCAAGAGTGGCCGGAGGATTCTTTTCCCCAAACTACAGGATGGACTAGGGGTTCCCATATGATATGGTACTATGCTGCTTCACACCTTAAGGCAATTGTGGATTGGCATAAAAAAGGGAAGCAGAAACAGTGGTGATTATGGCGCAGACAGCTGTAGGTCATATGCCAATATTGGCTTTGATCTGGCAGCCTAAGAAGTCTTGGAGAGCTTTGGACGGTATGTCTCCTTCCCTGTTTTTTATTGCAAACCTCGCCAAAATGGAGAACTAACTTAGTTGGGATTAGGGATTATTATTATAGTATTTCTTTATGGTTGAATCATTTTCACTGCTGTACTCTGTACAGTGTCCAGTACAAACAGCAATCAACAGCGTAAACCAAATATCCCCCCTCCCCCACCCACGTCTTAGACCAGACAATGGCAGTAAACAACATACAGTCTTATAAAAATTAAATGACTCAAAAGCTAGAAATCATTCAAAATCCCACTGCGTGCTCGCGGAGGCAATGCTTGTATGTAGGAGTCCCATACATGTAAAAAGTCCTGCACTTCTTGAAAACATCCATTTTTTCAATATATTTTTCATAAACACAAAGCTGATGAACTTGATTCCTCCAGAGAGTCACTGTGGGAGAATCCGGTATAAGCCAACATTGCAAGATACATTTTTTTGTAAGTAAGAGTATTTTATGGCCCATAACTTCTGGTGCCGATTCACAAATACAACATTCCGAGTAAAATCCAAAAGGAGCACTTTAACATTGAACGGCAAAACTATGCCTGTAATATTAGAGGTGTAATGAACTATGTAATGCCAATAGAAGACAATCCTCGGGCAGCTCCAAAAATAATGTCCCAACGCCCCTATAGGGGAGCCACATTTCTTACATATCTCTGTTATCAATTAAACGCATACAGAATGCTCTAGTTGGTGAAATATGAAAGCACATTAAAAATTTAAACTGCAGTTCTTGCAAGAAAACATTACATGAACGAGAACGAATTCTGCCAAATAGTTTCACATACAGTGCTTGTGTCAACACCATTCCCAGTTCTCTTTCCCAGGCTTGTAAAATCACTGCATAGGATTTGGGAAGAGCTTTGCTCAACAATAGACGATATCAAAATGAAACAGTATGTCTAGATGGGTCAGAAACATCAAACAAATCAGAAAGCAATACTCTATTCTCCTGTCCCCAATAATTCAACTGCAACGACTGTATAAAATGTCTAGATTGTAGGTAGGCACAGAAATGCTTTCAAATCTAATTGAAATTCCTCTTTCAACATATAAAAAGATTTATATAACCTTCATTGTCAAAGAATTGGGAAACATTTTTCAAGCCCTGCTCATGCCACTGAAATACACCCTGGAATAGCTCCCTGGCAAAAAAATCTTTATTACCTTGAAAGGGCATAAATAGAGATTTCATATTCTTAAGCTGCAACATAGAAAAAACCTCCATGTTTTAACCAAGGGATAAACCAAGGGGCTATGTTTGATATGTTGAGGCAGAACCAACAAAGGTACATGTAATATGTAACTAGGATGTAGAGGGCAAAGATAAGCATGCTCTGTGGCAACTGGAGTATAGTATTCAGACCCCTATATCCAGTCCCCTATGTGTCTGAGATTGCAGGCCAGGTTGTACGATCGCAAATTAGTTAATCAAAGACTCCAATGCTCCCATCTCCCCATCAACTTCCCCAATGCTAATCTGGGCTTAGAGCCCCTCCACAGAAAACTTCGCAGAATAATTTCTATGCGATTAAGATCTTTCTTCAACAAATAGCAGGGGATAGTTTGGAATAAATATAACCACTTGGGAAGAACAATCATTTCAAACTACCCAACCCTGCCTGCCAGAGATAAAGCAGAGTTGCTTACCTGTAAGAGGTGTTCTCACAGGACAGCAGGATGTTAGTCCTCACATATGGGTGACATCATCAGGATGGAACCCAATCACGGAACACTTTTGTCAAAGTTTCTAGAACTTTGACTGGCACCTACTGGGCATGCCCAGCATAGCACCAACCCTGCAGCCAGCAGGGGTCCCCCTTCAGTCTCATAGTAAAAAGTACATGCGAAAAATAAAATAAGAAAATGTAAATGAACCCAACTCCGCGGGGTGGCGGGCGGGTTTTGTGAGGACTAACATCCTGCTGTCCTGTGAGAACACCTATTATAGATAAGCAACTCTGCGTTCTCATAGGACAAGCAGGATGGTAGTTCTCACATATGGGTGAGTACCGAGCTGAGGATGCCCGAGCAATGCACCAAATGTACCCAAAGATGTGCAACAGGCACCAGAACTGGGGTGGAATTTAGTAGAGGGCATCCTGAACCCTACTGGGTTGGCAGAAGGATGTTGGTACCTCAATTCGCAAATAAGTTGTGTAGCACAGACTGGCCAAAGATGGAATCTTGTCTGCCAGCCTTGTCGAAACAATAATGGGCTGCGAAGGTATGGAGAGAGCTCCAGGTAGCAGCCTTACAGATGTCAGCAAGCAGCACCGAGCGTAGTGCGTTTACTGATGTTGCCCATGGCCCTGACAGAGTGTGCTTTAACTCGGTCTTGAAGCAGAATGCCTGCCTGTTGGTAACAAAAGGAAATACAGTCCGCTAACCAGGAGGAGAGAGTCTGTTTACCCACAGGTTTGCCCAATTTGATGGGATCGAAGGAAACAAACAATTGAGTGCATTTCCTGTGGGCAGCTGTACGGTCTAGATAAAATGCTAGAGTACGTTTACAGTCAAGGGTATGCAGAGCCCGTTCTCCTGGGTTCGAGTGGGGCCTGGGAAAGAAGGTGGATAGTATAAAGGATTGATTGATATGAAACTCTGATACTACCTTAGGCAAAAACTTAGGGCGAGTGCGGAGTACTACCCTATCATGCAGAAGTTTAGTGTAAGGCGGGTAGGTGATTAAGGCCTGTAACTCACTAACTCTGCGAGCAGATGTGATTGCCAAAGAAAAATCACCTTCCAGGTGAGATGGCGGAGATCACAGGATTAGAGAGGCTCAAACGGTGGTTTCATGAGCCATCCCAAAACCAAGTTGAGGTCCCAGGAAGGGCCTGAGGGCGCAGTGGAGGTTTAAGGTGGAGCAAGCCCTTCAAAAAGCGTGTTAGGAGGGGTTGTACTGAAATAGGTACATCCCCGACACCTTTATGGAAGGCGGCTACCGCACTGACATGTACCCTGATAGAAGAAGTTTGGAGAATGACTCTGACAGGTGCCAGAGATAGACCAAAAACTTTGGTGTGGAACAAGTGAAGGGATCAATGGACATGGAAGTACACCATACTGCAAACCTGTACCATTTGTAATGATAAGACTGCCTTGTGGAAGGCTTTCACGAAGGTTAAGAGGTTGAAGGATTAACCTTTCAACATCCAGGCAGTCAGGGAGAAGGCCTGGAGGTTGGGGTGACGAAGGCAGCCGTTGTTCTGAGTGATCAGAAGTGGGTCCTTCCCCAGAGGAATGTGCCGGTGTACTGATAGGTCGTGGAGAATTGGAAACCAGACCTGGCATGGCCAATGAGGGGCTATGAGAATCCTTTAGTCCCTTGTCCCTTCGCAACTTCACGATAGTCTTTGAAATGAGTGGAAGTGGAGGGTACGCATAAGGAGACCGCTGGCCCACGAGAGGGAGAAAGCATCTCTTGGCTGAAGGTGTTGGCTGCGAGTGAGAGAGCAGAAGTTCCCTGCTTTGCGGTTGTGAATTGACGCAAAGAGGTCTATGTGAGGGTAACCCCAACGTTGGAATATTGAGTCCGCTACAGTGGGGTTTGAGGGACCACTCGTGCGATTGAAAAGTGCGACTCAGCTTATCTGCCAACACAATGTCCACTCCCGGCAAGTAGGTGGCCCTGAGGTACATCGAGTGGGAAAGGGCTTCCGCCCATATCTGTGCAGCTTCCTGACACAGGAGGTAAGAACCCATTCCCCTTGCTTGTTGATGTACTACATGGCCACCTGGTTGTCAGTTTGAATCAGGATGACCTGGTTGGAAAGGTGATCCTGAAAAGTCCTGAGAGCATATCTGATTGCACGAAGCTCCAGGAAATTGATTTGGTGTTTGGCTTCCTCTGGAAACCAAATGCCCCGAGTTTGCAGGTTTGCAATATGTGCACCCCAGCTCAGGTTGGACGCATCTGTTGTCAAGGTTATTTGAGGGTCTGGAGCCTGAAATGGAAGGCCTTGAAGCAGATTGGATTGGTTTATCCACCAAGCCAGTGATAAGCGGAGCTGGTTGGTGATGTGGACAATGGTGGACATTGGCTGAGAAGACTGAATCCACTGCGATTTTAGAGTCCACTGCATTACTCTCATGGCCAGGCGGACCATGGGAGTGACATGCACCGAGGAGGCCATATGACCCAATAAGACCAGAAAATGACATGCAGTTGAGTGTTGTCGAGACTGCAGTCGATGGGCCAGAGAAGCAAGAGTGAAAGCTCGATCTTGAGGTAGGAAGGCTTTCGCTTTTAAAGTGTCCAAGTTGGCCCCTATGAACGATAGGGTTTGAAAGGGAACTAGCCTGGATTTTGGATAGTTTATGAAAAACCCTAGGGAGATCAGAGTATGGCACGTGAGATGTAGAGACGTCAGTGCAGCTTGCTGAGTAGGAGCCCTGATCAACCAATCATCGAGATAGGGGTAGACGTGGACACTTTGACTCCTGAGAAAGGCAGCTACCACTACGAGACATTTGGTGAAGACTCATGGGGCAGATGCTAGGCCGAATGGTAACACTCGATATTGGAAGTGTTTTGGGCCTACTAGGAACTGCAGGAATCTGTGATGTGACGGAGTAGGCGTCCTGGAGGTCTCGAGAGCAGAGCCAGTCTTCCCTTTGGAGAAGGGGAAGAAGAGAACCCAAGGTTACCATCTTGAACTTTTCTCTTTGTAGGTATTTGTTTAAGGTGCGAAGGTCCAGTATTGGGTGAACACCACCTGACGTTTTTGGTATCAGGAAATACCGGGAATAGAAATCCTGCCCCTGTTGGGAGAGAGGCACTGGTTTTATTGCTCGGGACTGGAGGAGGTGGGAGACCTCCTGCTCCAGGAGCGGTGAGTGGTTGGATGTTCCCCACATCAGCTGAGGTGGGGAATCCGGTGGAACAGAGAGAAAGCTGAGGTGATAACCTTGGGTTATTACAGTGAGTACCCACTGATCTGTGGTGACTGTATGCCATGGTTTGGAGAAGTGGCACAACCGGCCTCCGACCGGAATGGTCAGAAGTGGAGGCTGGGTACTGCTCTCTAGAAAGAAGTCGAAAGCCAGATGCTGGACCTGGCTGGGGGGCTGGCTGTGACTTCTGTACTCGAGGTTGCTTGGATTGGCCTTTTTGGTAAGGCTTAGAAGCTCGAGCCCTGGACACCGGGGGATAGAATCTCCTTTGCCGGTAGAATTGTCTCTTGGAGTCTCTCCTAAAAGATCGTTTGGAAGAGGAAGAGAGATCAGAAGGCAGTAAGGAGAGCTGGCGCAGAGTCTCTTGGTGGTCCTTGAGCTGCACCACTGCTTCTTGAATCTTTTCTCCGAAAAGATTATCCCCAGCACAGGGCAAGTCAGCTAACCTATCCTGTACTTCTGGTCTGAGGTCTGAAGACTTTAGCCAGGCCCATCTTCTCACACTAATTCCTGCCGCCGAAACTCTGGAGGCGGTGTCAAAGATGTCATATGCTGAACGTACTTCATGTTTGCCAGCATCTAAACCCTTTTGTGCTAGGGCATGAAGTTGGTCCTGGAATTGCAGAGGTAAGGCTTCAGCAAATTCCTTAATCTTCGTAAACAAGGCCCTATTGTACTGGGTCATGTATAATTGATAGAAAGCAATGCGAGAGATGAGCATTGACCCATGAAATACTCATCTTCCAAATGCATCCAGAAATTTTTGTTCCTTTCCTGGGGGAATGGAAGAGTGGGGTTTGGAGCGTCGTGCCCTCTTCTGGGCTGACTTCCCAGCTACTGAATGATGATCTAGTTGAGCTCTCTGAAAGCCAGGGGCTGGCTGAACTAGATAGGTGGCATCTGCCTTACGGTTGACAGGTGCCATAGAGCCAGGGTGCTCCCAATTTCTCTTTAAAAGGTCCAAGAGGATGTCATGAATAGGGATAGACATGATTTCCTTAGGAGTATCGAGAAACTGGAGAAGTTGTAACATCTGCCTAGAGTCCTCTTCAGTCTGAAGCTGGACTGGAACTGTTTCAGACATTTCTTTAACAAAGTTGATAAAGGACAAAACCTCTGGAGGAGAACACTTCCTTTCATCAGGAGGAGAGGGCTGTGAAGGCAGATCGTCTGAATCCTGGGATGAATCATCGGTCCAGGGATTGTATGGCTCATCACCAGCTCCCATATGTTCATCAGAAGGGAATAACGGTGTTATTCTGGAAGGTCCGGGCCTAGGCAGAGATGGCTTTGGAAGTGAGACCGAAGGTATCGATGGAGGCATTGAAGGCATCGATGGAGGTATCGATGGATGTGTTGGTGGTAGCACTCCAGAGGGCGGAATGGAGATTGGTGATTCTTCTTCTTCCAATGACAAGGGTATCGGTGAGGAAGGAATCAGAGCCATTGGTTCCCTCGGATGCATCGGTGGAAGGGCACCGATTAACTTATCCATTCTTGCCAATAGCGGTGCAAGCGCCATGGGTATCGGATCTGTGGCCGGAGCAGGAACTAGCATCAATGGAGGTTTGAACCCCTGAAGTGCTTTACCAATGGCCTCTTGGATCATCTGATCCAATTCCTCTCGGAAACCTGGGGCATGGATACCCGGTTCCTTGGACATGAGAAGTAGGAGGCAGCACAGGCGTTCCTTGGACATGAGGAGTAGGAGGCAGCACAGGCGTAGCCGGAGGGTCCACCGGTGAAGGTGGAATCGCAGATCCCAGCACCTGTCCAGGTGGGGAACGCCTCAGTGACCCAGAGACAGAAGAGGATGGGGCCTTTTCTGTTCGGGACTTCTTTGTCGGTGGCTCAGACGACGTCGATGCCGAGGGCTTGCCTGTATCGGTTACCCTTAGATGCCACGTTTCCTTTGTGCTCAGAAGAAATCAACCTCCAATACTGTACTTTTCCCTTGCGTTTTTGCATCCTAAATGCATCAATTTGCATTTTTTAGCATTAAATCTTAGTTGCCAAAACTTAGACCAGTCCTTGATCTTTGCTAGATCCTGCCTCATGCTTTCCACTCCTTCCTGGCTATCCACACAGTTATGCACTTTTGGTACTACCAGTAAAAAAACAAACCTTTTCTGACAGCCCTGCCATTATGTCACTCACAAAAATGTTGAAAAGAACCAGTTCAAGGATCAATCCCTGAGGCACGCCACTAGTAACAACCCCCTCCTCAGAGAAAACTCCATTTACCACTACCCTTTGTTGCCTCCCATTCAAGCCAGTTTCTATCCCAGTCAACCACTCTAGGATCAATACCAAGGGCACACTATTTATTTATTAACAGGCCGATACAGTACGGTGTGCTCGGCCGAGCGCACTGTTTACCATGTGATTGGCTGTGCGTTTTTGACGCGCGTCTATTACCCCTTATACAGTAAATGCATCAAATGCATGTTGATGAGGCTGTTAGTTAGTTCCCATGATACTGAAAGTAAAATGTGCGGCCAATGTTACGCTCAGAAATTAATGCCTGCACAAGGGCAGGCGTTAATTTCTGAGCAACCCGGACTTAATATCCTACCCAGACTTAATATCCTACCAATATTAAGGTGGAGGGCCCAAAAATTTAAAAAAAAAATAAAATAAAATAAAAAAAGTAAAAAATAATCTGCCCGCCAGTCCAGCGGTTATCAAACGGATGCTCAATTTTACCGGTATCCATTATCCTAACCTGTGGCTGTCAGTGGATTCGGAAACAGACGCCGGTAAAAATTGAGTGTTGGTTGTCTGGACCCGCTGACAGCCACCTCTATTGCTAATAAGGAGGCGCTAGGGACGTGCTATTGTCCCTAGTGCCTCCTTATTAGCATGACCCCTCATTTAAATACTGAATCACGCGCCCAGGAGAGGTGGCTGGGCGCACGTCGAGAGAGCGGGTGCTTAACACGGAGCACCCACTCTCCTGCATTTCTTTCTGTAGCGGCCTGTAAGTCTTTTGTGCAGAACCATGTCAAAGGCCTTGCTGAAATCCAAGTACAATACAAATAGCGCTCTCTCCCTTGATCCAACTCTCTGGGCACCCAATTAAAGAAATTGATCAGATTCTTTTGACAAGATTTACCTCTGGTAAAACCATTTTCCTCGGATTTTGCAATCCATTAGATTCCAAAAATTGCACTATCCTCTGTTTTAGTTTGCTCACTACAGAGGTCAGACTAACTGGCCTGTAGTTACAGCCTCCTCCTTTCTTCCACTTTTATGAATAGAACCACATCCACCCTTTTCAAGTCCTCCTGAAGTACTCCAGACTCTAAGGAAGCATTGAATAGGTCAGCCAGTGGAGCTGCCAGGACATCTCTAAATTCCCTTAGTACCATCTGATGTATCCCATCCGGCCCCATAGCCTTATCTACTTTACGTTTAGTTAGCTCTTCACAAACACACTGTTTGAAAATTGATTGAGATTAAACTCACTACCAATCTTATTTGTGCTTGTTTTATGTGGTCCTGATCCAGGCCCTTCTACTATGGACACTGAACAGAAATATTTGTTAAGAAATGTTGCATCAGCCTCTATATATTCCTCCCATTCACATTTGAGTTTTCACAGTGCCACTTTTGCACTTCCTTCTATCACTAACATTTCTAAAAAAAAAAAAAAGTCTGTTCCCCCCTCTATCATATTTGCTCTTTTTTATTCTATTTGAATTTTCGTATTCCTGACTAGTTTCCCAATTTCTCTTAATTTTTCCTTATATTTTCGCCTGTCTTCCTCTTTCTGCAATCTCTCGTAGTTTATGAATGCTAACCTTTTTTTCCCTTACCTTTTCAGCTACTTCTTTAGAAACTGTGTCGATTTCTTTTTCCTCTTCCTTTTATTTACATTCCTAACAAAAAGATTAGCTGCCCTTATATCTCCTCGTAGTTTTGCCCACTGCCTTGCTACTTCTCTTAGATTTTCCCATCCATGCAGATCTCCAAAGGAGAGATCAACTGTAACTCTGCCCACAAAGTAGCCTGCACCTTTGTGGAGGAAGCCCATACCTGCTTCAGCAATAGAATACCAAAGCCCACATAAGCCCCGGCAATAACCTTTTTAATTCAGAGCGTCACTCTAGCCCCAGAGGCTGCCTTAACGTTAAAAACTCTGCTAAACAGGACAAAAGGATGATCAGATTTTCTGAAAGCCGATACAGCAGACTTGCAATATCTTACAAGATGTCTTCTCATGTCCAAGGGTCGAAGCAGTATATATTCTTCAGAATCTTTCTGCCTGCTAAATGCAGACAATAAAACTACTGATTGAAATGAAATTCTGAAACTACTTTCAGCAGAAAGGAGGAACTGTACAGATTTGGATCTTATTTGTAATCAATAAGAAAGGCTCTATACAAGAAAGTGCTTGCAACTCCAATATGCTCTGAGCTGAACAGAGAGCGAATAGAAAGATAATTTTCAAAGAAAGCAGTTTCAAGGAAATAGTCTTAAGAGGAATAAACTGCAAGTGAAACTAAGTTCAAGTCCCAACAATGGAATCAGAGCCAGAACAGAGATCAAATATGCTTGCTTAATACCTCTCAAAACACCAGAGACATCCAGGTAAGAAGACAGTAGTCAGCCATGTATATGCTCTTTATAACAAGAGAGAGAGCTACCACTTGCACCTTTAGGGTAATAAAAGCCAAGCCTTTTGAAAAGGTTTTCCTGCAAAATTCCAGAATCAAGGGGACAGATGTGTTTCCAAGAGCACAGTTGACTCCTAGAAAGCCAGTCCTCAAAAAACCTCCAATATACCGTAAGCCAAGACGTGAAGGATTTTCTAACCTGCAGGAGTGTAGCCACCATGGCCCAAGAATAGTCTTTCTTCACTAAAAGTGCCCTTTCAAGCACCAAATCGTAAGATTAATTGATTCATATCCGTGGGAAACATCGGACCCTGGCTGTGATGTGTCGCATGGAAGTGAGCTCTTGGGTGCTGTGGGGTAGTTAACACTGCTTCTTAGGTGAATCTATGAGGCCTACATCGACAGCTGGCGAACGCGCCCTGAAGAGGGACGGGCTACAGCTTCACCTATATCAGCTGCCTCCCCCGCAGGTTGAGGCCTTGGGTGATGGTGACCAGCATGGCTTAGGTGGGTCACTAGGGTGGTCAATAGAGCAAGAGTCCAAGGGCACACCGGGGTCAGGACAGGTAGCAGACTGGAGAAGTTGGAGACAGGCCAAGGTCGGGGCAGGCAGCAGACAGCGTGGTCAGATCCAAGACAAGAAGTCGGGTCCAGGCAGCAGGCAAGTGTAGTCAGGTCCAGGCAGGATGTTAATACCAAATGATCAGGTCAGAGAAGAACGAAGACACGTAGGGGACAGTGGATGAGACTGGGACAAGAAGACACGCTGGACGAGACAGGCTGAGCAAGGCAAAGCTGGATGAGACAGGCTGAGCAAGGCAAGAACAGGAACACAGGAACAAGCTGGCTGGAACTGAAACAAGCTGGATTTCAGGACAATCAGGGGCAACACACACTACTCAAAGCAGGAGATCCACTGCAGAATGCTGGAAGTCCATGGAAGCTAGGCTTAAATGGAGCCAAAGTCAGACGTATTTAGAAGGGGCCACTGTGTTGTTTCCCACCCCGAGGCTCATAAGATCCAGGAGCCTGCGCTCATGTGCACTTCAGGGGCGTCATGACGAGAATGGGAGGAGGAGATGTGATGGTGGCATTCCTGCTGCGAAGAGGAGGCCCTGGTGTTGGAGCAGTCGGCGGTGTCTGAGGTGAGTGCGGTGGCTCACGGGACCAACCCATAAGCCACCCATTGTAACACTGGCACAGTAACTCTTTGTGAAGTGGAAGCTTTAGGAGGTTGCTGCCACAGCAGATGTCCAAGATCCACATACTAAGGTCGGTGAAGCCAGTCTGGAGCCACTAATAGCACTAGTCCTCAATGACCTACAATCCTCTGAAGCATTTTGCCTATCATGCTCCAAGAAGGACAAAATGTATAGGATCTTCTCCGTCAGCAAATTCTGAACTAGTGCATCAATGTAGAAGAATGATTATCTCTCCTTCAGCTGAAAAACCTGCACACTTTCACATTCTGGTTGGTTGCCATCAATTCACTTCTGGCTGACCCTCATCTTGGCGATGTTGATTGAAGGTTACTTTGTGAGATAGAGTACTTCCCTTGGGTCCATGATATTGTAACTGAAGTAATCCACCTGAAAACTGTCCACACCTGCTATGTGAGACACCCACAAGGCCTGCAAAATCATCTCAGCCCAAAGAAGAAATCGAACTCTCTCTAACGATACCCTGAAAACTACAGGTCCCTCCTTGAGGATTTATACATGCCACTGCTTTGGCACTGTCTGACATTATTCTGACTGTGTGCCCCACAAACTCAAGGTGAGCCAGCTGAAGTAGCTGATGGGTCCAGCTCACTTCCTTGGGAGTCCACTGCCCCTGAGCAAACAGCTCCTAACAATGCGCCCCCCCCCCCCTCCCAGCCCGACAGACTGGCATCCGACGTCACTATGATCCAGACTGGGGTAACCAAAAACCCTGTTCCAGATGCTCCAGTTTATCCATTACTACAAGCTCTGTCTTGGAGACTGTGGCAATGGCAGTCTCACTGAATAGTCTTGGGACTGGGAATTCCACCCAGAAGCAAGGTCCTATTAAGAGAACATATGTGTGCACTTACCCATGGTACAAAATTGAAGCCGCCACCCATAGAGTCTAGAAGTGGACAATGACTGTTGGATTCCTGATGCTTCTAATACTAAATCTGGCAACACAACTTCTTGAACTCTTTATTCCATCAGACATACACATCATATCTGCATATCAAACTGAACTCCCACGTAATCCATCATCAGAGATGACTGATGATTGCTTTGGGAAAATTGACAATCCACCCCAATTCTTGTAACAACTGGATTACTCACTAAAAGGCTTATACACTCTCTGAAAGGGCTTTACTCTTATCAGCCAAATGTCCAGCTAAAGATGTACCAAATTACCTTCCTTGCACAGTGTTTCTGCCAACATCATCACTTTTGAAAAAGGTTTGTGGGGCCTGAAATTGAAAATGGCAACCCAGCACCACAAAGCACAGGAGAAACTTCAGTTCCAAAATAAAGCAGAAGGGCCACAGACACATCCCTTCTACCCACAGAGCAATGAGCGAAGGCCCAGTGAGGCTGTCGGCATGTTTGAAGCAGAGGCCTGGAGTATGAGAAAGCCTATTTCTATGCATGCAGCTATGTGTGAGTGAAGGAGAGAGCTAGTGAATGTATGAATGCTGTGTGTATGTGAGTGTGTGTGAGGAAGAGAGAGCCAATGAGTGTGAAAGAGCCTGTGTGTATGTGAAGGAACCCATGTGTGCATGTGAGGGAGGGAGCCTCTATGTGTGTGTGTGTGTGTATATGTGTGTGAGGGAGGGGAGGATTGTGTGTATGTGTGTGGTATGTGAGGGAGGCAGTAACATGCATGTGAGGGAGGGAGAGTGAGTCAGTCAATTTGAGAGAGCCCATGTATGGGGAGAGAAGGAATGGGCATGAAAGTGAACTTGTGTGAGAAAATGTGGGTGAGGAGGATGAGTGTGTGTGTGTAGAGAGTTTGTGTATATGAGAGAGAGAGGATAAAGTGTGCCCTGTCCCTCTCCCCCACTAAACCACAACAATATTGCTTTCCTGTAACAGGTGTTCTCCTAGGATAGCAGGATGATAGTCCTCACAAATGGGTGACATCAACAGATGGAGCCCGACACGGGCTAGAACTTTGCGGGGGGGGTGCTATTTGGCGGCTGATGAGGATAGACGCTTGAATTCGGAGCTCCGTCCCCCACAGGCCTCAAAACTGTCTAATATAGCGAAATTAAACCCAATTTACTAACAGGAAGGATTTCAACGATATTGTATACCAACAATACGGTTCTTCATGGCATCAAAAAAGAAAAAACGCCGACTTGAAGCAGTTCTCGTACGGGAAGCTCGAGACAGAAGCGGGGCCTGAAGCAGACACCAAGATGGATGGCGTTTCCGACTGCCCCGATGAGTTACAAGAGGTGTCACGAGGCATTAGCCCGACTGAGGTTTGCTCCCATTCCAATTTACCATCTCGAGGATGAGATTAGAAACTGGTTGTTCGAATTGAGATCTGAAATGCGCCAGCATAAGTCCGACCTCATGGCGGCAATGGCAGATCTTAAAGAGGACTTCAGCGCGTTGGGAAATAGGGTCCATGAGATAGATGTTCGGGTGGAACAGCATGGCGAGGCCCCTAACCAATTTACCACGCAGCAGTCAGCTATCCGAACAGAACTCTCCCTGATCTCAGAAAAATTAGAAGACCTAGAGAATCGAAGCAGACGGAGCAACTTGCGCATACGCGGCGTCCCAGACACCAAAGAATATGCGGATACAAACGCAGTGGCACAGCAAGTATGTGCATTCATTCTTAATCACAGTGAACAGGAATAAACAGTGCAGGGCACCTCTCCATCAGACATCCGATTAGATAGGGTGCATCGTGATTTGGGCCATGCAGAGATCTAGGCCCCGTGACATCATTCTCTGTTTCCATAACTTCACACAAAAAATGTTGGTGTATGACAAATCAAGGCAACTAAAGGACATTAATTGGAAAAATAAACAAATTTGTGATTTATCAGGACCTATCTCTATCACGAAGGTATGAACTCTGGGAAGTTTACTGCTAATCTGCGCAAATGCTCAATCCGATACAGATGGACATATCCCTTCGGGCTGCAGTTCCAGGTTAAGGGCATCACTCACCACATTAAAACATATAGAAGAGGCAGCAGAAGTCTTTCAGCAGGCCCAACTACCTACCATCTTTCAAGCTCCCAAAATGGCTGCAACTATCAGCAAAATGGACACCCACCCCATGTGGCAAAGAGCTGGCAAGGGGGGTAGGTAAACGTCTCCGACAGCAATCGGATGCCCATCATTCACCTGCTAGTGATCAGGGCTGAAGCATCATTGCACTAATCAGGAGTTGGTGAGAAGCAGTGCACGGACTCACGGAACTAGGTCCATGAGCTTCAAATCATTATGGGAAGGGCGTGGAACATCGCTCACATTTACAGTTTTAGGTTTTTGAATAGTTCTGGGTTCTTCACTACATAAGCAGATGGCTGTTATTTCAATTCACATTAACATACATTTACACCTTTTGTATAAATGTTTTATATTGCAAAAATGCCTGTGGGGGAGGGGGGTGCCAGGAGATGTCTGGTCTCGTTAGGGCAGGCCGGTTCCCCCGGTGTAGCTAATCCTGTAACCATGGGATGGATTGGTTCCAATTTATTAGGGTTGACAACAAGGGCTCTCTGCATCTTTCAATATTGTTGGAATATGGTTGGGAAATGTTCTCTCTCGTAGGAATTGCTAGGCTTTATCTAGTGAAGCTTCAAGGAATACTTATACCTCACAGCTTCCAGGAGATGGCGGCATATAAGGCAGGATCTCACTCATTTACATAAGGGATGGTCACGCATATAATCTCACTTAATGTGAAGGGGTTGAATACCCCACAGAAACGGTTATTGCTAAAAAAAAAAAAAAGAGCTACAATCCCAGAATGCGATCATGGCTTTTGTGCAGGAAACGCATGTCAGAAAGTGCTACAAGCGTCTCCTGAATAATCCTCAGTATATAGGTGCTCATTGGGCTGCTAGCACCAAATGTTCCAGGTACGCAGGGGTGGGCATACTAATTGCAAATTCTCTGATACATGAAGTTCTGTTTAAATCATTGGACAGCAATGGTAGATTTTTGCTGCTTAGAATTAGGGTGGGATCCAAGGTATTCACACTTCTCAATGTTTATTTTCCAAATGTGAATCAAGTGCCTTTTTTAAACACCTTCGATAGGTTACTCCAACCACAGGCAGAAGGAGAGCTTATAATTGGCAGTGATTTTAACGCTACCAGAGATCCCAAACTTGACACATTATCTAAAGGTTCAACAGCTAGAGGCATGAGGAGGGAACGGCATGACTTCCTGGAGCGTTGGAGCCTAGTAGATATTTGGCATCAAAGAAACCCACGGTCTCACTCTTATACATTCATTTCTAAACCACATCATACATATTCTCATATTGATTATTTTTTCATTAACCATACCCTCCAAAATGAGGTTAGCAAAATTGGCATAGACAGTATAAACTGGTCAGATCATGCTCCTATATGGATGGAGGTTAACATGCAGGAGCCAGACTGTGGTTTCCGTACTTGGAGGCTCAATGATAGCCTGCTTCGTGACAGCAACTTTGTAAGGCATCTAGATACCCAAATTCAAGCGTATTTGATGTTAATCGTACGGGGGCATAAACCACACTACACTCTGGGAATGTTCTGAGGCAGTTGTACGGGGATTAGTCATAGCGAGAGCAGCATATTGTAATAAGGAACGAGAAAGGTACCGCAGGTCCCTCTTGCAGGAGCTTGATCACCTGACGCAACAACACAGGATTTCTTTATCTACCAATGTTTATCAAAAGATACTAAGGGTTAGGGACTCTGAGAGCCATTGATGATGCTATTAGCCACACCCTAGATATGTTGAAGCAGCAATATTTCGAGGGTGGCAATAAAGCAGGTAGATATTTAGCTCAAAAACTGAAGGCTGCCCAGGCCCATACATTGGTTGCTAAAATTTGCAATTCACAGGGGGCCACTGTGACTTCCTCAGTAGACATCAGGCAGTCCTTTACAAACTTTTATGTTACTCTATACTCCCTCTTCCATAAAAGACTATTTAGACTCGGTGGAATTATCCGTACTACCCATAGATCGATCTGAACTATTGGACAAACCCATAATAATACTAGAAGTTGAGGAAGTCATTGAAAAATTGAAAATGGGAAAAGCACCGGGACTTGACGGGTTTACCGCTGCATACTATAAAAAAATTTACAGCAACCGCCCTTGATGGATATGTTTAACTCCCTTCGAGGCAGTGATCAAATAGCTACAAATGCGAACACAGCGGGAATATCAGTTATAGCCAAACCTGGTCGAAATCCAGACTTATTTGGATCTTATCGGCAGATTTCACTGATAAATCTGGATTTGAAAATACTAGCCCGGGATTTGGCCGCAAGGCTGAATAGTGTACTCCCTAATCTAGTCCACTCTGACCAGGTGGGCTTTGTTCCAGGAAGGTTAGCAGCTGATAACGTCCGCAGGATTGTGAACCTTATTGACTTTGTACAACATTTTAACATCCCAATAGTTCTACTCTCTCTAGACGTGGAAAAGGCGTTCGACTTGGTCCACTGGCCTTCCCTTTTTGAAACCCTAAAGCGTATGGGGTTTGGTACCTATTTTATACAGTGGATCATGAAACTTTATGATAATCCATCTGCCAGAGTGAAGATCAATGGCAGCTATGGTAATGCCTTCCCCATAGGACACAGCACGAGACAAGGATGTCTGCTATCACTGCTTTTGTTTGCATTATTTTTAGAACCATTCACGAATCGCATCAGCGCGGCGTCTAATATCAGGGGGGTTGTTAAAGATTAACACCATTTTAAAATTTCACTATTCGCTGATGATGTCATGTTCACACTGACGGATCCTTCCTCCTCTCTGCAAGGAGTCACATCTGAGTTGATGTCTTTCAGGGGAGTATCTGGACTAAGGGTGAACTATGATAAATCGGAAATTCTCAATATTAATCTTCCGAGGTCTGAGGCCTCAGATCTCATGAAGCAGTTTCCTTTCAAATGGGCAACCATGGCCTTAAAATATTTAGGCATACATATCAGAAGTCGTGCCAGTCAGCTCCATGCACTTAATTACACCCCACTAATACAATCCATTCAGAATGATATGGGGAGATGGTCAAGGAATATGTTTTCATGGATGGGACGCATTGCCAACATCAAAATGAATGTCCTGCCTCGATTATTGTACTTTTTACTACTATCCCGATATTCATACCCTCTATGCTTTTGAAAAAGTGGCAAAAACTTATTTTCAGCTTCATTTGGAAGAAAAGGCTGCCCCGAGTCAACAGGGACACGAGGGGGCCTTAGTGTACCCAATTTAGAGTGGTACTATTGTGCAGCTCAAGTATGAGCTCTAGTAATCCTTCATAGAACTCTAGCATTGCCCCAATGGGCTCTATTTGAACAAACATTTTCCAGGTCTCAACCATTGTCAGCCCTCCCTTAGCAACATAAGTCTACATGGCGAGGGATTGATTATATACCATTTGCACTAGATACCACTATACGGGTGTGGCCTCGATGGAGATCAGTTTTAATAGGCCCTGCACAGTATACACCATTAACCCATATTTTTGGCAATGCGCTACTTCCAGCCTCACAGCAGGAAGGACCATCTTCCCTTTGGATAGAAACTGGCATCATAAGATTAGAGAATATTCAGAAACAGGGGCTCATTATGTCTAGGGAGGAATTAGGTTCTTATTTTCACCTGGAGCGGGTGGACTTTTTACTTTATGTCAGTGTGTATCATGCTATTAAAGGGAGTCTAGATAGGGCACACTACGCTTTTCTAGCACTACGCTTATCTAGCACAGTGTTTGAAAATTTTTGTACTAATGCTCACAATATCCGAGGCATCATATAAAAAATATACATCCTATTAAGTGGCAAAGCCCCAGGACATTTCCGACAGCAAAAGGCTGGGCTGCAGACTTCAAACAACACCTTTCTGACACGGATTGGGACTCAATATTTACCTAGGTGTATAAGTGCTCCATTTCTGCCAGCATGCAAGAAAATTGCTACAAGTTATTGTACAGATGGCATTATACGCCAGTTCGTGTGCATAGATTTGCCTCAAGGGTGTCTGAACACTGTTGGCGGAACTGTGGCAATGTGGGCACATACTATCATATGTGGTGGCAATGCCCGAAAGTGCATACCTACTGGTCGGCAGTCCTGTCCTGGACCTCTTCTATTCTTAAAATTAACATCAAGGCAGAACCTTGGCACATACTCCTGAACCTACCTATGGAAGAATTAAATAAAGATACACAACGTTTTCTTCAACAAGTCTTTATTGCAGCAAGAACAGTTCTGGCACAACATTGGAAAGACAGTATGACACCAAGTCTTGCCATGGTGCAACATAAACTTCATTCTTTATTTCAGATGGCTCGTCTCACAGCAGTTCACATGATCGCTTACAAACCTTTCTCAAGACATGGAATCCTTACACGACCTGGCTAGCAGATCAGGGGTAGCTAGCTCATCTCTCCATTGTTAGACCATCTACTGACAGAGGAACTCATGCTTACGGTATTTACCTTTTCCACTTACTGCTTTTTACTACTAGTAATATAGCGGACTGTCTTGATTGTATTGTATTGACCTTGGTTGTCAACAAAGGATGGGAGGGTGGGAGGGGATAATTAATTGATTCAATGATTATAAAATCTTTATTAAGGCAGACAGGTGCCCTTGTTTTTATGTATGTTACATAACATGCTGCAACTTTTTGTATTTTGTATTTGCTTTATCCTGTTTATGAAGGTACTATTGTATTATTGCATCTTGTTTGCTTTGATAATAAAAAATGATTAAAAGAAAATTTCTAGAACTTTGACTGGCAAACTGAGCATGCCCAGCATGCCACTCTCCGCACGTCCAGGCGGGGTCCCCCTTCAGTCTTGTAACATAGAATTCATGAGTGAAAAGAAAAAATAACAAAATGCATGAGAACCCAACTCTGCGGGGTGGGGGGCGGGTTTCCTGAGGACTAACATCCTGCTGTCTTAGGAGAACACCTGTTACAGGTAAGCAACTCTGCTTTCTCCTAGAACAAGCAGGATCGTAGTCCTCACAGATGGGTGAATACGAAGCTACAGGCTGCTCCCAGCGACAACCATGACCAGGCACTGAACAGAGTGCCAATGGGCACAAAACTAAATGTGGTGCTGTTGGTAACATAAGGAAGCAGCCTGAACCCGAACAATGGGCCCTAGGTAGGGAGAGTTAGGTTTAAGCCTGGAAGAAGTTGCGAAGGACGAATTGGCTGAAGCTATTGTCTTGCCGACCATCCTTGTCCATCCTTGCCGTGAACGTGTGAAGAGATCTCCACTTTGCAGCCTGCAGATTTCAGCGATGGGGACAGCCCGCAAGTGGGCTTCTGACGCCACCATAGCCCTCACACGGGGAGTCTTAACCCAACCTCCAAGCTGAAGGCCTACCTGTGTATAGCAGAAGGAGACAGAATTTACTAACCAACTGGACAGAGTTTGCTTGCCCACTGCAACTCCTAATCTATTCTTGTCAAAAGATATGAAGAGTTGAGTGAATTGTCTGTGGCCCGCTGTGCGTTCTAAATAGAAGGCTAAAGGCCCTATTGCAATCCAATGTGTGTGCAGAGACCGTTCGCCCTGGTGTGAATGGGGCCTCGGCAAAAAAGGCCCCATTCACACCAGGAATAGGCAGGAACTTGGGATGGTCCGCAGGACCATCCTGTCCCGAAAAAATTTTGTGTAGGATGGATATGTAACCAGGGCCTGAAGTTCACTAACCTGCGAGCCAAAGGGACCGCCACCAGGAAAAGGACCTTCCAAGTGAGAAACTTCAGGTCGCAGGAGCACATAGGCTCAAAAGGATCTCGCATGAGCCGCACTAACACAACATTGAGGTCCCAGGACACAACAGAAGGCCGGAGAGGGGGCTTCAGTTGAAGTAGGAACTGCATAAAGCATCCTACTATGGGCTGCACAGAGATGGGTGTGCCAGCAACACCCTGAAGGTGAGCACTGATGGCACTCAAGTGGACCCTGACCGAGGTGGTTTTTAGCCCAGCCTCGAAGAAGTGCCACAAATAGTCCAACAACTTCAGAGTGGGGCAGGTGAATGGAGCTAAGCCATGATCCTCACATCAGACGGAGAACCTCCACCAATTCAGTCAATAAGACTTCCTGGTACGGGTTCCTGGAAGCTACCAGCACCTGAAACACGTTGTCAGATAGGTCCAGTGGCTGCAAGACTAAGTGCTCATCATCCAGGCCAGTACGGGGCCATGAGAATCATGGTCCCTTGGTCTTGCTGGAGCTTCAAGAGAGTCTTCATGATCAGCGGAAGAGGAGAATACATGTACAGGAGACCTTATGCCCCAATGCTGGACAAAGGCGTCCGAGGCTGGAAGTCAGTCTGTCCTGAATAGGGAGCAGAATTTTCTCACCTTGAAGTTGCAGGGGGAGGCAAACAGATCGACATCCAGAGTTCCCCATGGCTGAAAATCCGGGCTGCCACTGCCGGATTCAGTGACCATCCATGTGGCTGAAACTTACAGCTCAGGCAGTCTGCCACCACGTTCATTGCTCCGGCTAGATAAATTGCTCTCAGGGACATGCCCTGCGACAGAGCCCAGGAGCAATTCTGTACCGCCTCTTAACAGAGGAGGAATGATCCTGTACCTCCCTGTTTGTTGATGTACCACATTGCCACCTGATTGTCTGTCCAAATCAGGAGTGCCTCGTGGGATAAGCGGTCTTGAAACGCCCAACGAGCATAACGAATCACACGAAGCTCCAGGAAGTTTATCTGGTATACAGATTCCTGAGCCGTCCACTGTCCCTGCGTGTGGAGGTTGTCCACGTGCGCCCCCTACCAACGGGGGAGGCATCAGTGGTAAGTACTACCTGAGGTGGGGCAGCCTAAAAAAAGGGTTCCCTGCTCCAGGTTGGAGAGATTTTCCCACCAGGACAGGGAGACCTGCAGAGGTGGCGTGATGTAGACACGTGCCTCGAGGTCCTGGGATGCCTGTTGCCATTGTGAGGGTAATGTCCATTGCACCCTGCGCATGCAGAGGCAGGCCAATGGAGTGACATGAACATACATTTCATTCTTTTTGTGTGAATCAACAATTTTTTAAACAAAACTCATGATGGGCTATTTTACAGAGGAATTGAAAACAAAAACAAAACATTTGCATCACTGAACTGATATCATGCAAGAACCTCTCTCTGTGGTACCAAAATAGCTTCCAGACTTCAGGGAAAAAAGGAATCTGTAAATTCCACAGATGATAAGATAAGGAATAGCAGAGGGAAGAACCATTATAATTGCGATACAATCAGTAAATATTTTAAGGCTGTTATGCAGCAAAATAAAAACAAATTGTAATTTTAACCGAAATCTTAACAAAAAATAAAGCAGCATTTACACCTGGCAGAAAAAGGGACATATAGTGGAACAGCCATTCCATTATTTGCAGGTACAGGAAGCCCTGTTACTCTTGAAGCTTCCACAAACCACGATACTGTTGCTGAAAATGCATGAAGCAACAGTACTGCACCCCTCAGGTACACCATACATTGACTTCTGGAGGCCATTAGATGGGGGACATAGTGCTCAGAACCCTCTAAATAAACCATGACTATCACAGGTAAAAGCATCTGGACCTCCCTGTGGCTGCCAGTGCTGTTTGTTCTATAGCGTATGCCTTTGAAAACAGAGTGCAGTCCAGTGAAGTATATGAAGAGGATGACATCAGCATAGAACCATTCACCAAAACCTGATCTAGCCTGTTTCCTAAAGGGCAAAGTACAGACACAATTTAAACACTCTTCAGTCAAAGATGTGTTCAGAATGGCAGATGGGGACTGGTATCATGATGGCAGGCAACTTGGAAAAGACTATATTTTTCTACTTATCCACTTAAATAACAGTATCAGGTTTAAAGCGAACATTTAAAAAGTATTTCATAAATATGTGGTATAAATAGAAGTACTGCACTACTCAAAATGCAAAGTGTGGGTGTTAAGATTCCTAAAGACTGCTGTATAATTCCCAGAACCACCAATAGTGTTATGAATTTTAATCAAAGCAATTAACAGTTGTTTCAGCTTCCAAGGCAGCAGGGAACAAGCTCTTAAATAAGAGTGTTATTTTTTCAGGAATTGTGTAGGAGATTCAGGGGTTTAGAATCGTAGCACGTAAAAAAAAAAAAAGTGTGTTTCGTGCAAGGGCTATATCAGTAGCTGGTCCAACAACCTGGAATGCACTGCCAGATGAGCTGCGTGCAACAGAAGATCATAAATTATTTAAGAAAGCATTAAAAACCTGGCTTTTTGTAGGAGCATTTCAGGAATAGGGGTGCTGGGAGTGTATCTTAAGCAGCGGTTATGGGAACGGAAGAAAAGAGTGGACAGCAACTTTTATGTTTAAAGATTTTTTATTTGTTTTAATATGTGAGAGGATGTTAGGGTAATTGTGTTTTTTTATATGTAATAATGTGTACACCCTTTAGATTTTTTGATAAGTGGTACAAACATATAATAAATAAATCCAACTTCAGTTATCCTAAATGACCAAGTCAAGTCTGCATAAATGCGTCTGAGGCAGCTAGAAAGGACAGGAAAAACATACTTAAATCTAAACTTGAATATGAAAAATATTTTTTTTAAATGCAAATATTCCCATTTTAAAAAATTGCTTTTGTGTTTCTTAGTTTTTCAGTCTCTGTGTCACTTAAGTCTTCTAGCTGCAGCTATTACTTATAACTTCAGGCATTCTCATGATTTGTAAAATCTTAAGCTCCTCACATACTATAAACAGAGCAATGAACCAAAGTAGGCTCTGGAGCAAGACTCAACCCTGGGTTGACTGCCTTCACTACCAATCTCTTCTCCCTCTTATCTCTGTTTTCTTTTCCTCTCCATTGCTTGTTCACACATCCAGCACCTGCTGTCTCTTCTCCATATCCAATTGCCTCCTCTCTCACCATTGTGTCCCTTCTACATTAGCAATGCACAGTAAGAATGGTGGAAGGAAGGCAAAATGATTACACTGGCATGGTTAAAAGGGGAGGTGAAAGAAGCTATTTTAGCCAAAAGATCTTCATTCAAAAATTGGAGGAAGAATCCAACAGAAGAAAATAGGATAATGCATGTGTTGGCAAGTTGAATGTAAGACATTGATAGACAGACTAAGAGAGAATTTGAAAAGAAGTTGGCCGTAGAGGCAAAAAATCACAGTAAAATCTTTATTAAATATATACGAAGCAGAAAGCCTGTGAGGGAGTCAGTTTGAACGTTAGATGATCGAGGGGTTAAAGCGGCACTTAGAGAAGATCAGGCCATCACAGAAAGGTTAAATGATTTCTTTCCTTTCGGTGTTTACTGAAGAGGATGTTGGGCAGATACCCGTATCAGAGAAGGATTTCATGGGTAATGATTCAGATGGACTTAACTAAATCACGGTGAACTTAGAAGATGTGGTAGGCCTGATTGACAAACTGAAGAGTAATAAATCACCTGGACCAGATGGTATACACCCCACGGTTCGAAAGAACTCAAAAATGAAATTTCAGATCTATTAGTTAAAATTTGTAACCTATCATTAAAATCATCCATTTTACCTGAAGACTGGAGAATGGCTAATGTAACCCAATATTTAGAAAGGGCTCCAGGGGTGATCGGGAAACACAGACCAGTTAGCCTGACTTCAGTGCCAGGAAAAATAGTGAAAAGTGCTCTAAACATCAAAATCACAGAACATATAGAAAGACATGGTTTAATGGAACAAAGTAAGCATGGCTTTACCCAAGGCAAATCTTGCCTCACAAATCTTCACTTTTTGAAGGAGTTAATAAACAGTGGATAAAGGTGAACCGGTAGATATAGTGTATTTGGATTTTCAGAAGGCGTTTGACAAAGTCCTCATGAGAGGCTTCTAAGAAAAGTAAAAAGCCATGGGATAGATGGCGATGTCCTTTCGTGGATTACAAATTGCCTAAAAGACAGGAAACAGAGAGGATTAAATGGACAATTTTCTCAGTGGAAGGGAATGGGCAGTGGAGTGCCTCAGGGATCTGTATTGGGACCCGTACTTTTCAATATATCTATAAATGATCTGGAAAGGAATACGACAAGTGAGTTAATCAAATTTGCAGATGATACAAAATTATTCAGAGTAGTTAAATCACAAGTGGATTGTGAAAAATTGCAGGAAGACCTTGTGAGACTAGAAAAATTGGGCATCCAAATGTCAGATGAAATGTAATGTGGATAAGTGCAAGATGATGCATATAGGAAAAAATAACCCATGCTATAGTTACACAATTAAGCCGACTCAGTACGGTGTGCTCAGGCCGAGCACCGTTAGCTCCTGTTTGGATGCGCGTTTCGACGCGC
The DNA here is from genome assembly GCF_901001135.1 of Rhinatrema bivittatum. Lineage (NCBI taxonomy): Eukaryota > Metazoa > Chordata > Amphibia > Gymnophiona > Rhinatrematidae > Rhinatrema > Rhinatrema bivittatum. The sequence goes on along the minus strand of NW_021820306.1, from coordinate 12,328 downwards.
TATTATTACCCCAAAGGTAGGTGTTAATTTCGGCCGGCACCAGGAAAGTGTACAGAAAAGCAGAAAGGCTCCCCCTAGTTAGATAAACCTTTCCTCCCCCAGTTAGATAAACCTTGTTGTAATGTAACTTTACAGTTCTATGCACATGTTCAATGTTCTGTTTTTTTACACCCCCTGTTATCTGTAAACCGGCATGATGTGATTGTATCACGAATGCCGGTATAGAAAAACTTTAAATAAAATAAATAAATAAATACACCCTCCGACTTAATATCATAGCGATATTAAGTCGGAGGCCCCAAAAATAAAAAGAAAATAAAAAATCTTAAAAAAAAAAAAATCTGCCCGCAGCCTGTGGGTTGGAAAACGGACGCTCAATTTTGCCGGCGTCCATTTTCTGAACCCGTGGCTGTCAGCGGGTTCGACAACCGATGGCAGTAAAATTGAGCATCGGCTGTCAAACCCACTGACAGCCGCCGCTTCTGCCAATAAGGAGGCGTTAGGTACGCACTAGTGTCCCTAGCGCCTTATTAGCGCGGACACTCATTTGCATACTGAATCGCGAGCCCAGGAGAGTGGCCTGGGCGCCCGTTGGGAGAGCGGGCGCTTGCCTTGGAGCGCCGGCTCTCCCGCACATTTTACTGAATCGGCCCCTATGTTAGGTTCTATATGAGGATCTAGGCGTCATAGTGGATAACACATTGAAATCATCTGTTCAGTGTGCTGCGGCAGTCAAAAAAGCAAACAGAATGTTGGGAATTATTACAAAGGGAATGGTGAATAAAACAGAAAATGTAATAATGCCTCTGTATAGCTCCATGGTGAGACCGCACCTTGAATACTATGTACAGTTCTGGTCATTCATCTCAAAAAAGATATAGTTGCAATGGAGAAGGTATAGAGAAGGGCAACCAAAATGATAAAGGGGATGGAACAGCTCCCGTATGAGGAAAGACTGAAGAAGTTAGGACTGTTCAGCTTAGAGAAGAGACGGATGAGGGGGGATATGATAGAGGTCTTTAAAATCATGAGAGGTCTAGAACAGGTAAATGTGAATCGGTTATTTACTCTTTCGGATAATAGAAGAACTAGGGGGCACTCCATGAAGTTAGCATGTGGCACATTTAAGACTAATCGGAGAAAGTTCTTTTTCACTCAACGCACAATTAAACTCTGGAATTTGTTGCCAGGGATGAGGTTAGTGCAGTTAGTTTAGCTGGGTTTAAAAAAGGAATGGATAAGTTCTTGGAGGAGAAGCAAATTTTATCTGCTATTAAGTTGACTTAGAAAATAGCCACTGCTATTACTAGCAACAGTAACATGGGATAGACTTAGTTTTTGGGTACTTGCCAGGTTCTTATGGCCTGGATTGGCCACTGTTGGAGACAGGATGCTGGGCTTGATGGAACCTTTGTCTGACCCAGAAAGGCATGTTCTTATGATAATGCTAGAAAGATCACTCATAGTGGCTTAAGAGTGACTTATACATTTATTTATTAAAGCTTGGAAAGGTAGAAAAAACATTGTAAAATTATGTATACTTGTTATTTTTATATGGCTATTTTATGCTTTAACATCACGACGTTTTCATCTACATGGCCAGCAGTCGCTATTATAGGTTTTTATATGACATTGTATGGTATTAGATGAATTAATTTTTCTGGGATATATATTTACATATAAATAAATAAAACTTAGCACACTGCACAGAACCCCTCTCCTCCTCAACCATAATAGGACCAAGAGAATGCACTGCATATTACCTGTTGTCATGGTATAGCTGGGGGTGATACTGTTGGACATCCTGTAGGAAACGCTTCATCAGGATGTTGGTACCAGTAGAATGTTTACAGCAAGTGGCAAAACGTCTGTGTTGGCTACTCAAGAGATGCTGAAAGAGAGATGTAACTTATTTATATCAGAGTACTTTTTTTAAAAATCATCTGCAGGGAAGTTCAGACATCAGAAGCACTTTATTTTAAACTTAAAACAAACAAAAAAAAAACACTCTGTTAAGGATACTTCCATCACTTCTCTTCAGCTTATCACAAATGGCAGATGAAACAGATGCTGGCAGTTGTTTGAATCCTATAAGCTCACAGTCTACCATACTTGCTATTCTGAGGTTTGCAGAAAGTAATTTCAGTCTAATTGATGTTGCTGATTTTAAAATACATCATGGCTGCAGAAAACCATTATAGCACATTTACTAAACTAACCTTTCAAAAGTATCTAATATATTGGAGAGATTTATCATACTTTGGTGTTTTTCTGCACCCAGATGTTCATTCACTCAGCCTCTTCTCTCCACAGTCCCTATCACCAACAGAGACTGGTCATGCTGACAGCTTTCTAAAGGATGAGGGATTTTTTGCTGTATAACCCATCAGATGAGAATCTTCAACAAGTTAGTTTAATCTCACAGTTCAACCAGCAGGAGCTTTATTCACAGCAAAATCAGAATCTGTCATGAGCTAGTCTGTAAACATAGCAGAAACAAAGGGGACCACAGGAATAGGCTTTTGGAAAACTATACAAAATATGGTTAAAATTTGACAGATGTTAGAAATCGAGTGTTTTCTAAGAGAGGACCAGTAATGAAGAATTCATTACCATCTTCAATATGAGCTAACATAAGAACAAGAACATAAGAAATTGTCATGCTGAATCAGATCAAGGGTCCATCAAGCCCAGCATCCTGTTTCCAACAGAGGCCAAACCAGGCCACAAGAACCTGGCAATTACACAAACACTAAAAAGATCCCATGCTACTGATGCAATTAATAGCAGTGGCTAATCCCTAAGGCGCAGATTTTCAAAGGGGTAGGCATGTAAGATACGCGCGTACCCCCGAAAACCTGCCCCAAGCTCCCCCTGCGCGTGCCGAGCCCATATTGAATAGGCTCGGCGGCGCACAAGCCCCGGGACGCGCATAAGTCCTGGAGTGTGTCGCGGCAGGACGTCATGGGGCGGGGCGTGGTTCCGGCCCAGGGGCTTTTTGGGGGTGTGGCCGAGGCCTCCGAAACTGCTCCCGGGCCAGGGAATCGCGCGCCGGGCAGCTGGCCGGTGTGCATGAGTTACGCCTGCCTCGGGCAGGCGTAACTTTTGCAATAAATGTGGGGGGGTTTATATAGGGCTGGGGAGTGGAAGGAAAGTTCCCTCCGAGGCCGCTCCGATTTCAGAGCGTCCTCGGAGGGAACGGAGGCAGGCTGCGCGGCTCAGCGCGCGCAGGCTGCTGATTTTGCACAGCCTTGCGTGCGCCAACCCTGGATTTTTAAAGGCTACGCGCGTATTTATTAAAATCTAGTGTACTTTTGTTTGCTCCTGGTGCGCGAACAAAAGTACATGCGGCCGTACTTTTTAAAAATCTGCCCCTAAGTAAACTTGATTAATAGCAGTTAATGGACTTCTCCTCCAAGAACTTATCCAATCCTTTTTTAAACCAGCTACAAACTGCACTAACCACATCCTCTGGCAAAAAATTCCAGAGCTTTATTGTGCATTGAGTGAAAAAGAATTTTCTCAGATTGGTCCTAAATGTGCTACTTGCTAACTTCATGGAATGCTCCCTAGTCTTTCTATCATTTGAAAGTGTAAATAACTGATTCACATCTACTCGTTCAAGACCTCTCATGATCTTAAAGACCTCTATCATATCCCCCCTCAGCCTTCTCTTCTCCAAGCTGAACAGTCCTAACTTCCTCAGCCTTTCCTCATAGGGGAGCTGTTCCATCCGCTTTATCATTTTGATCGCCCTTCTCTGTACCTTCTCCATCGCAACTATATCTGTTTTGAGATGCGGCGACCAGAATTGTACACAGTATTCAAGGTGCGGTCTCACCATGGAGCAATACAGAGGCATTATGACAGTTTCCATTTTATTAACCATTTTCTAACTAATAATTCCTAACATTCTGTTTGCTTTTTGACAGCTGCAGCACACTGAGCCGACGATGTTAAAATATTATCCACTATGACGCCTAGATTTTTCCTGGGTGGTAGCTCCTAATATGGAACCTAACATTGTATAACTACAGCAAGGGTTATTTTTCCCTATATGCAACACCTTGCACTTGTCCATATTACATTTCATCTGCCATTTGGATGCCAGTAAGCCCAGTAATGTATCACAATCCTCTTGTGAGTTAACTACTCTGAATAATTTTGTATCATCTACAAATCTGATAACTTCACTCGTCATATTCCTTTCCAGATCATTTATATATATATATTGAAAAGCACTGGTCCAAGTACAGATCCCTGAGGCATTCCACTGTTTACCCTTTTCCACTGAGAAAATTGACCATTTAATCCTAGAATGGGTAATCCTAGAATGGGTAAATGTGAATCGGTTACCGTATTTACTCTTTCGGATAATAGAAGGACTAGGGGCACTCCATGAAGTTCTTTTTCACTCAATGCACAATTAAACACTGGAATTTGTTGCCAGGGGATGTGGTTAGTGCAGTTAGTGTAGCTGGGTTTAAAAAAGGATTGGATAAGTTCTTGGAGGAGAAGTCCATTAACTGCTATTAATTAAGTTGACTTAAAAAATAGCCACTGTTATTACGAGCATCAGTAGCATGGGATATACTTAGTTTTTGGGTACTTGCCAGGTACTTGTAGCCTGGATTGGCCACTGTTGGAAACAGGATGCTGGGCTTGATGGACCCTTGGTCTGACCCAGTATAGCAATTTCTTATGTTCAGAAAACAAATGAAAGCCTATTTGTTTCAGGCAGCTTTTGGTGATGCAGCCTGTAGCAGACAGAAAGTACAATGTGTTTTAGTTCAGTCCTTAATGATATTATGCAATTTTATAAGTTTTTGTACAATGTTTTAAATGTACTGTAACCCGCTTAGCACAACAGGTTTGATATAAGCAGGCTATAAATGTATTAAATAACTAAATAAACTGGGAGCAGAGAAAACAGCTGGTAGTCCCTGGGTTATCTTCCTCTCCTACTCATCAGCCCATGACCACAAACTAGTTATTTTTGGAGTGGCTATATATATATATATCTTTTATTCAGAGCATTTTTTTCAAATAAATGTAATGTTACTAACAATTATAAATCTATATTTATTTTGTCTCCCTTACAAGGGGGCAAAACAGGGGTATTATAAGATGAATAATCTCTCCATCTTACAGGTTGATTATATCAATTAGTTACAGGTCCCTCACTTTACTCCTCTCCTTGTCCTATTTATTGAAGTTTGCAAAGCCACTACATGATGAACTTAGAGCAAAACAGCACTGGTGGCACTGCCTTCTGAATAAAGCACAAAACTATGAGACTCTGAACCAGGGTCAAATCCACTCCCCACACTCCCTGCATGACTGAGTGAGCCCATCATCTTTGAACGCTCATATGCTCTTCATGCCACTGTGCGACTGTTTAATTTTTATTCCATAGCCTGTCTAATTTAATAAAAATCTATTTAACAAATATCCAAGTCGTAGTTCATTCCATCGGCGCAAAAATGGGGCTGCAATCCTATTGTGGTCAGGTATCTTTCCCTAAGAGTAATGTCAATGAGGGATAGAAACCCTTGTTTAGTTCCAGGATCAGAAACAGTCAAGCACCTGGAATTTCCAGCTTGGTGGATACCAGTCTCAGTGGGACTTCTTTCATTCTCAGGTGCAATTTATGGCTTCTGAATGCTATTGGAATGGATCATGAGTGCCACAGGCTTACCATCACTGCTGACAATTATCCTCAATCCATTACTGATCCACAGCGACAGCAGAATTTGTTCACCAAATTTGCTAATATATACAGGCATAAAACTACAAATTCAGACTTCCATCCTCAGCTTCCATCTGAAAATTCAATGTAACTCTAGCATATCTGCCCTATTGTTTAACAAAAGAAAATCTTCGGTGTAAGTGGCAGACTCCAGTGTGCATGCAGTACTAATATAGAAAGATTTCATGATCCATGAGGATCACCACAGCCCAGAGCCAGTACCTGCATCCAGTCCCACTAACACAGGGCAGGGCCAAGCAAATATCCGAATATAGTCCCACTAACAGTATTAGGCCCTTGCAGCTCCATGTGCTCGTTAAATAGCAAATGGAGAAATTACTTACCTGATAATTTCGTTTTCCTTAGTGTAGACAGATGGACTCAGGACCAATGGGTATAGTGTACTCCTGATAGCAGTTGGAGACAGATCAGATTTCAATCTGACTTCAGCCCTAGTACATATACCCCTGCAGGAAGTGCAGCTCTTCAGTATTCTCCTTGAAAAGCATTGTGGATATATGCATGACTGAATAATTTGAATAACTTGATTAACTTTATAACTAGGATAACTTGATTAACTTTATAACTTGGTTAACTTAATTTGAACCGGTTGAATTAGCTATAGTGGAGACCGCCAGTGCCCTCAACCGAGAAACGTCAACACCCGGTAGGATGGGTGTCCTAAATGAATGAAAGCATGGCTTACCCGTGAATCATTCACTCCCGGGGATGTCCCCCGAGAATTCCATGAGTAACGGCAGCCGTGGGTGGGATACTGAGTCCATCTGTCTACACTAAGGAAAACAAAATTATCAGGTAAGTAATTTCTCCATTTCCTAGTGTGTAGCAGATAGACTCAGGGCCAATGGGATGCATAAAAGCTACTCCCGAACTGGGTGGGAGGCTGTCCGTGACCCACTTAGTACTGCCCTTGCAAATGCTGTGTCCTCTCGAGCCTGAACATCCAGTCGGTAAAACCTGGAGAAGGTGTGGATGGAGGACCATGTCGCCGCCCTGCAGATCTCAGTGGGTGACAGCATCTTGGTTTCCGCCCCAGACACTGTCTGGGCTCTAGCAGAATGGGCCTTGACTTGTAAAGGTGGTGGCTTGCCTTCTTCTACGTAGGCTGCCTTGATGACTTCTTTGATCCAGTGGGCTATGGTTGCTCGCAAGGCCGCTTCCCCTTGCTTCTTCCTGCTGTGAAGGATTCCATACGGATTCCGACCTTTCCAGGTATCGGACTAGGAGCCTGATGTTGAGATGGCGTAGACTTCGAGCCTCTTCCGAATTCTTATGCTCATCTGGCAATGGTAGCGAGATGGTTTGATTGAGATGGAAGTGAGACACCACTTTGGGGAGGAACGATGGAACTGTACGTAACTGGATGGTTCCCAGTGCTTGTAGCTCGGATATACGACGGGCCGAACAGACTGCCAGCAGGAAGACTGTCTTCAGTGTTAATAGTCGGAGAAACAGGCCGTGGAGAGGTCTGAAGGAGGTTCCTGCTAGGAAATCTAGGACCAGGTTGAGGTTCCAAAGAGGCACCGGCCACTTCAGGGGTGGTCGGTTCTGCTTGACTCCTTTCAGAAAGGGGAGACATCCGGGTGAGAGGCTATGCTGCCGCTCTCGCTCTTGGTTCCGTAGCATGACAATGCGGCCACCTGTACCTTGATGGAGTTGAGAGACAATCCCTTCTGTAGGCCGTTCTGCAGGAATTCCAAAATTGCAGGAATTTTGACTGAGCACGGTAAGATGTTGCGGTCCTCGCACCAGGCTTCAAATACTCTCCAAATCCTTATGTATGTTAGGGATGTGGAGAACTTGTGTGCTCGGGGAGGGTGTCAATTACTGCCCCCGAGTATCCGCTCTTCCTTAGGCGAGTCCTCTCAATGGCCAGACCATAAGAGAGAATTGAGCTGGATCCTCATGGAGGATCGGTCCCTGTTGGAGCAGGTCTCTGTGTGGAGTAGCAGAAGGGGGCTCCCTGTCAGCAGTCTTCGCATGTCTGCGTACCACAGTCTTCTTGGCCGCCACTAGAAGTACTGGTCCCCTGTGGTGTTCTATCTTGTGGATGATTGCGCTCAATAAGGGCCACGGCGGGAAGGCATATAACAGAGTCTCCTGTGGCCAGGTCTGTACCAGGGTATCAATTCCCTGGGACTGGGGTTCCCGCCTGCGGCTGAAGAAACTGGGTACTTGGGCGTTGGACCGGTTTGCCAGGAGGTCCATGGTTGGTGTTCCCCAACGGTTTACTCTCAATTGGAATGATATGGTCGACAGCCTCCATTCTCCTGGATCTAGACTTTCTCTGCTGAGGTAGTCCGCAGCGACGTTGTCTTTCCTGGCGATGTGGATGGCCGAGATCTCTTGAAGATTCACTTCTGCCCATGACATTAGGAGGTCTATTTCCAGAGACACCTGTTGGCTTCTGGTTCCTCCCTGACTGTTGATGTAGGCCACTGTTGTGGCGTTGTCTGACATTACTCTGACCGCTTTGTCTCGGAGTCTGTGACTAAACCTTAGGCAGGCTAGTCTGACTGCCCGGGCTTCTAGGCGATTGATGTTCCATCCCGACTCTTCTTTGTTCCATTGCCCTTGGGCGGTTAGCTCCTGGCAGTGTGTTCCCCCATCCTCGTAGGCTGGCATCCGTGGTGAGTAGGATCCAGGTTGGTGAGGATAATCTCGTTCCCTGGCTCAGATGATCTTCTTGTAGCCACCATCTTAGTTGGGCCCAAACTCTGTCCGGGAACTGAAGACTTACGGTGTAGTTCTGGGACAGTGGATCCCATCGTGATAGTAGTGAGCATTGTAGGGGGTCTCATGTGAGCTCATGCCCATGGCACTACTTCCAGTGTGGATGCCATGAGGCCGAGGACTTGTAGGTAATCCCATGCTGTGGGGCGAAGTTCGCTCAACAGGGTTCATAACTGGGTCATCAGTTTTGATCTCCTTGTCGGTGTCAGGATGACCTTGTCTTGTTTGGTGTCGAACCGGACTCCCAAGTATTCTAGAGATTGGGAGGGCTGCAGGCAGCTCTTGTTTGTGTTGACCACCCACCCGAGGCTCTCCAGCAGAGTTTTGACTCTGTTGGTTGCCTGGTGGCTTTCCTCTGGGGATTTCGCCCTGATCAGTCAACCGTCTGGATAAGGGTGCACGCGGATTCCTTCCTTCCTCAGTGTTGCTGCCACCACCACTATGATCTTGGTGAACGTCCGGGGTGCAGTGGCTAACCCGAATGGTAGTGCCCGAAACTGGTAGTGACGGTCCAGGATCGAGAAGCGTAGAAAACGCTGATGCTCTTGATGGATCGGAAATGTGTAGGTAGGCTTCCAACAGATCCAGGGATGTAAGGAACTCTCCCAGTTGTATCGCCCTTATTACCGAGCGTAGGGTTTCCATGCGGAAGCGAGGAATCTTCAGGTGACGGTTGACCACCTTGAGGTCCAGGATGGGTCTGAACGTTCCTTCTTTCTTGGGGATGATAAAATAGATGGAATAATGTCCAGTATTTATTTGTTGTGGAGGCACCGGTGTTATAGCCTCTAAGGCTGGCAATCTGGTCAGTGTAGCTTCCACTGCCATCCTCTTGGAAGGATCGTGGCAGGGAGATTCCACAAACTTGTCCGGAGGGAAGTGGTGGAAATCCAGGTAATATCCCTCTCGAATGATGGATAGGACCCACTTGTCCGAAGTTATCTCGACCCATCTTTGGTAGAATAGGGCAAGTCTGCCCCCTATAGCTTCTACCTTTCGACGGGTCGGCTGATTTTCATTGTGGGGTACGGCTGGGGCCTGAGCCCGAGCTGGCTCCCCTTTTATTGTGCTTGTTCCGAAAGGACTGGCTCTGGCCTGCAGGGCGGGCCGCTTGATGTGTGCTTCTATATGGGTTTAAGCGCTGTGATCCTCTGCCCCTGGAGGTTCGGGGGAAGGACCGCTGGTTTCTCTTATTCCTGTCCTCCGGTAGCCGTGGCAGTGGGGACTCATTTTTTGGCTAGTTTCTCTAGTTCTTCCGAACAGGAGTGTTCCCTTGAAAGGCATCCTTGTGAGTCTCGTTTTGGAGAATGCGTCGGACGACCAGTTTCGGAGCCAGATTGGTCTTCTGGCTGCCATGGCGGATGACACTCCTCTAACTGCGGTGCGTACCAGATCAGAAGCGGCGTCCGCGAGGAATGATACTGCTGGTTCCAGGGCCTTTCTGGTCTGTGCTAAGCAGGCATGTGTCACCACGGCACAGCATGGTACTTGGGCGCGCGACATTGTGCACACAAGGTATTTGTGCGCACGGCTTGCCTCTGTGCGCACCGATTGGAACGGCAAGCAGGACGGCGAACAGATCAAAATGGTGACGCGACCACGCGGACAATATGGCGACCACCTCGGAGGGTCTCCACGTGGGAGGACCCTCGGATCTGACTGGGGTCTAGCCCTGCTAGGGCAGATCAACCCGGTGGCACTGGTCCCGGCTAGCGACCTGTGCGATTCCTCGAGCTTCAGAAACCGGAGACTTTTAAATAGATTTCTACCTTACTTTGTCTCGGCGCTTCCCGGTCTCGTTCCGGGCGGTCTCCGGCTGCGGGGGGAGAGGAAAATACCTTCACCACCGCGCTCGAAGTTGCATCCGCTGCCTCTCAGCCTCACCCGATGTCGGGGGCTAGGTCCCCGCCGAGGGTCGGCCGCTGGACCGAGGTTTACCTCCGAGGGATCGCGGAAATCACCTCGGGAATTCTCAACTGGGGGAGGGACCCAAAGGGTGCCAACGCAGGAAAGTGGGGCTCGTCTGAAGGGGTAAGATTTCTTATTTTGGTTTTCTTTGCTAAAATTACTCTAACGCTGTGCGAGCGTGCATAGAGTCCCTAACTGCTATGGAGATGGAAAATACCGAAGAGCTGCACTTCCTGCAGGGGTATATGTACTAGGGCTGACGTCAGATTGAAATCTGATCTGTCTCCAACTGCTATCAGGAGTACACTATACCCATTGGTCCTGAGTCCATCTGCTATACGCTAGGAAAACTATTTTATACTGCAGGTGCAACAATGCAACAAGTCAAAAAACAGACAAACATGTAGCAATGAGCAACAGCTTCACAGGAGACATCAATCCTCTCTATGCTATTGAACTGAAATGTATTATATGAGCAGCCACCTTACCTGGTCAAGGATGCTGTAGTGTACCTGGCAGCAGCTGCAGTACCCCTGTCTGTTCTGCAGGCTGGCTATTCCAACTCCAACCTGCTCAGTAGCTTGTGCACTCAGACTACAAGAAAAAAATATAATCTAGCCTTACTCTAATGCTATCAAACAACAGAAGGCCTCCTCTGGACCCAATGAATAAAGAGAACATGCTGCCCTGAAAAACCCGGATCTATGCGCCTCTGGTCTTGCTAGCTAGCTAGTTCTAGAAGGGCAGTGCATTTGTCTTACAGGTATCATGGGGCAATGGAAGTCAGTGTAGCCTGGAAGGCAACTTAAAAATTCTTGACATTCGCACCAGGAGCATGGTATTCACAAGCAGACTGTCTCCTATGAGGAAACCAGAAGGTACTGGGGACCTAAACAATCCAAACTTTCAAGATCCTTGCTCATAAGGGCAAAGCTCTTAGCTTAGCTCTAACTAGGAAACACTGATAAATGTTCAGCCAATCAGACTGCAGATCAGTGGATGCATACCTTTTTCTGTATGCATGTATACACAAATTTTCATGGGAGGAAGACTAGTGTTTGGATTACTACATGACACACATTGAGTGGAGTTTACTTCCCAAACTAATTTTTAAAAGCAAAAAATATTAAAGAGAGTAGAAAGTGTCAATTAATATAACATTTTTATGGGCATTTTTAAATATGAGTGACATGCTGGAGAGAGCAGTTCATTTTCAGTCCTATCACCCAAACAGGAAAAGATGGCTTCTTTTACAATAGAAAACAGCAACATTTTGTGATCAGGTGCCAAAAAATATCCCATATTTCCTTGAGAGATGCAGCAAGCTGTGAGGGGGAATGCCCCTGCCAGTAAAGTTCTGCCATCTCAGGAGAGGGAATGGCATTGAAATTGTACTGCCTCAACATACTGCTCCTTCCACCTGCACACAACACAGACAAAAAGCCAACACTATCAAACATCACAGGTCAGCTGTGCTGATCTTGCGATGCACAAGGTTAGCACCACCAGTCTGCCTGAAAGTGCAGCATCATGGTGCCAACATTATGCGGAAAGGAGGAGTGGAATGCTGGCTGGAATGTGCTTGTGTATCATATGCGGCACCCATACTGGGTTTACTGATCCCTGCTTTATGCTATAAGAGGTAAAGATGTACATTCAGGAGAAGCAAAATAGGAAATAAAGATATTTCCTATTTTGTTTCATTTTGCTCTCAAAACAGAACGATTGAAAACCTGACAAAATTTTACTGGGTTTTTACATTTCATTTTGAATCCCCCCCCCCCCCCCCCCTCAAAAGTCATCCATCAGGCTTAGGCCCAGGCCAAGGCTCATAGCAGGGGGCCTTGGCTCATAGCAGGAGCGTGAAGCTGAGGTCTCAGTTTAGGCCCAGGCACGAAGCTGGGGCCTAGACAGAGA